>NC_134887.1:20901985-20939485 GCF_041734735.1 Babylonia areolata
AGGTCAGGGCTTGGCGTGTGATGCTGGACACTGGCTTCCTGAGGGTGTGTCCGATCCAGCCCCACTTCCTCCGCAGTATCTGCTTGGCCACTGGTTCCTGTCCCGCTCGCTCCCACAGATCTTCATTTCGGATCTTCTCCTGCCATCGGATCTTGTGGATGCGCCTCAGGCAGGTGTTGAAGAATGTCTGAATCTTCTGTTGCATCGTCTGTGTTGTCCGCCATGTCTCGCATCCGTAGAGCAGAATTTACTTCACATTGGAGTTGAAGATGCGGAGTTTGGTTTTCATACTGATTGCTCCAGATGCCCAGATGTTCTTGAGCATGATGAAAGCTGTTCTTGCCTTGCTGATTCTGGCTGTGACGTCTCGGTCCGTGCCTCCCTGTCGGTCAACCACGCTTCCCAAGTAGACGAAAGACTCCACCTCCCTGATGGGTACTCGACCGACTGTGACTGGTGTGTTGGCAGTGGTGTTGATCTTCATCAGCTTGATCTTGAGCCCTGTCCTGGCTGACGATTTTTATTTATAATTAAGTCATGTTTAATGTTTGTGTTGAGTAATTGTCTACGTTTTTTTTTTTTTTTTTTTGCCGCACCTGATGTAATTTCTCTTAATGAGATAATAAAGTTCTTGTCTTATCTTATCTCCAGTATTCCAGTATCTTTGAGGAATCGCAATGTAAAAACGTGGAGACTTTAAAAAGTTTAAGACCACTCCACCAAAGCAAGTATGTTTCCAGAAATAGTTTTTTTTTCAAAAAAATCGAGAGATTATGTAGATAACGTAGGCTGCATATGGCATATTACTGGCCTCTCATCAAATGCACGAACGGCTGTTTCTGGCACACGTACCTTTGAACAGCTTGAAAAATGTGTTTGAAAAGTCAACTAATCAGCCAAAATGTTACATTTATTCAGGGGATAAAAATAGACAGCTGTGGCTTTTCATCACAAAAGAAATGGACATGCACGTGCAGGAAAGCACTCCGGTCATGAGTGGTGCTCTTTACACTGGCTGCGTGCAGGAACTCAGTGAGTGGTGCTCATAAGTGAGTAGTGCTCATCAGTGAGTGGTGAGTGGTGCTCATCAGTGAGTGGTGAGTGGTGCTCATCAGTGAGTAGTGCTCATCAGTGAGTGGTGAATGGTGCTCATCAGTGAGTAGTGCTCATCAGTGAGTGGTGAATGGTGCTCATCAGTGAGTAGTGCTCATCAGTGAGTGGTGAGTGGTGCTCATCAGTGAGTAGTGCTCATCAGTGAGTGGTGAGTGGTGCTCATCAGTGAGTGGTGAGTGGTGCTCATCAGTGAGTGGTGAATGGTGCTCATCAGTGAGTGGTGAGTGGTGCTCATCAGTGAGTGGTGAATGGTGCTCATCAGTGAGTGGTACTCATCAGTGAGTGGTGAGTGGTGCTCATCAGTGAGTGGTGCTCATCAGTGAGTGGTGAGTGGTGCTCATCAGTGAGTAGTGCTCATCAGTGAGTGGTGAATGGTGCTCATCAGTGAGTGGTGAGTGGTGCTCATCAGTGAGTAGTGCTCATCAGTGAGTGGTGAATGGTGCTCATCAGTGAGTAGTGCTCATCAGTGAGTGGTGAATGGTGCTCATCAGTGAGTGGTGAGTGGTGCTCATCAGTGAGTGGTGCTCATCAGTGATTGGTGAGTGGTGCTCATCAGTGAGTGGTGCTCATCAGTGAGTGGTGAGTGGTGCTCATCAGTGAGCGGTGCTCATTACACTGGCTGTATGCACGAACTCAGCCGTCTGACAGAAATGCAGCATAATAATAGCATATACCCAAGAAGAATACTGTGCAAGTTCTCAAATGGTCCTTAACGTTTTGTGAATGCTGTAGTACTTCTGTTGTGGGAAACAAACATTTAGCATTATTCCGTCAAGTACCCGAGAAGAATACTGTGCAAGTTCCCTCCAAGTGGTCCTAAACTTTATGTGAACTCTTTAGTGCTTATGTTATGGGAGACACATGGACCACCCCTCCACTGTTCTCAGCCGCTGAAGTTGCCATTGGAGCGTTTGTCTCCCCTGACCCTGCGTTGGCTCAGAGTGGTTCAGAACCTTTTGGTGAACTATACAAAACAAGTGGGGTGGGTGGGTGACAAACAGGGTCGTTGGTTCTTTTCCAGAAGACAGCCTGTACGTAGAAGGCGCAGACACTACTCACACAACCCCACCTCCAGCCCCTACCCACACAAACACCCTCCAACACCCAGCCAGCCAGCCACCCTCCCGCACACCCTCCACTTACCGGCTCATTGGTTCTCTTCCAGAAGACAGCTAGCACATAGATGGCACATACAATACTCACACAACCCCACCTCCAACCCCCTACCCACATAAACACCCTCCCACACCCAGACACCCACCCACAGCACCCCCACACCCGCACACCCTCCACTTACCGGCTCGTTGGTCCTCTTCCAGAAGACGGCCAGCACGTAGACGGCACAGACGGGCGGCGCCAGGAAGGAGGTGATGGCCTGGATGTAGTGGAACAGCTCGGAGATGTTCTGCACGATGGGGATCCACGCGATGCCCACGCCCACCAGCACGATGACACACAGCCTGGGGTACACGCAGCATAGTAAATGATGAATTGAAACAACAACAACAACAGGCGAGAAAGAAATCACGAAACCTGCAACACAAAACACAACAGGGTGAACAGTAACAAAGCAACAACACTATATCCAGTCGGATTAACTCCTCGAATGCCGAGCTTTGATGAAAAGGGATCAGCGTGGCATGAACCGTAGATGCAGTTACTACTTTCTGTGCAGTCCTTAGTGTTGACTTTGCTAAACAAAAAGTAGTGCCTTTCCAAGAGGAAGAAGTGAAATTAAATAATGGATATGTCTGTCTCGGGCAAAAGCCCTCCACTGTCGAGCATTAGCAGGAGTCACACGGTTCATAAAGATGTATTATATGTCCCTCCACCGCCCCTCCCCCCTCCCCCTTCTTCCCTCTAACCCCCTTACCTCAGCCCACCAAACCCTCCAGTCTCCGACACCCACCTGCCCACGATCATCAGTTCCACCTCCGAGGCATTCTTGTGGATGCGGCGCCAGATGTCCATGGTGAAGATGGTGGAGGAGGAGTTGAAGATAGAGGTGAGGGAGGAGATGAGCGCCGACATCATAACGGCCAGCATCAGGCCCCTCAGCCCGGGTGGCATCAGCTCCAGCACCAAGGTCGGGTAGGCGATGTTGGTGCACCCGGACCTGCTCCCGCACACCTCTTCGCACACGTCGGGGTCCCCGCAGGCGATTTTGTCTGCAAAGTGTATGTGGGGGGGAGGTTGTAGTCTATTGTACCGTACTGTATTGTATTGTGCTGTATTGTACCGTACTGTATTGTATCGTATTGTACTGTACTGCATTGTACTGTATTGTACTGTACTGTATTGTATTGTGCTGTATTGTACCGTACTGTATTGTATCGTATTGTACTGTACTGCATTGTACTGTATTGTACTGTACTGTATTGTATTGTGCTGTATTGTACCGTACTGTATTGTACCGTACTGTATTGTATTGTACTGTACTGCATTGTACTGTATTGCATTGTACTGTACTGTACTGTACTGCATTGTACTGTATTGCATTGTACTGTACTGTACTGTACTGCATTGTACTGTATTGCATTGTACTGTACTGTACTGTACTGCATTGTACTGTATTGTATCGTATTGCATTGTACTGCACTGTACTGTACTGCATTGTACTGTATTGTATCGTATTGCATTGTACTGCACTGTACTGTACTGCATTGTACTGTATTGTATCGTATTGCATTGTACTGCACTGTACTGTACTGTACTGCATTGTACTGTATTGTATCGTATTGCACTGTACTGTACTGTACTGCATTGTACTGTATTGTATCGTATTGTACTGTATTGTATCGTATTGTACTGTACTGCATTGTACTGTATTGTATTGTATTGTATTGCATTGTACTGTATTATAGTGTACTGTACTGCATCATACTGTATTACATTGTACTGTATTGTATTTATTGTACTGTACTATACTGCACTGCATTGTATTGTATTGTACTGTTTCGTATTTATGATTGTACTGTACTGTACTGCATTGTATCATATTGCATTGTACTGTATTGTATTGCATTGCACTGTATTGTATTGTATTGAATTGTATTGTACTGTATTGCATTGCACTGTATTGTATTGTATTGAATTGTATTGTACTGTATTGCATTGTACTACATTGTATTGTATTCTATTGTATTGCATTGTACTGCACTGTATTGCATTGCATTGTATTGTATTACTCACTTTTGTCACAACAAAATTATTTCTCTGTGTGAAATTCAGGCTGCTCTCCTCAGGTACAGCGCGTCGCTATACTGAGAGCGCCGCCCATTTTTTTTTTCCTGCATGCGTTTTTTTTTTATATTAGTATTTGTATTGTGCTGTATTGTATTGTATTGCATTGTATTGTATTGTATTGTATTGCATTACTCATTTTTGTCACAACATATTTCTCTGTGTAAAATTCGGGCTATACGATTAAATTCAGGCTGACGATAAAATGAAAAATGATTGTCGAGTATACACTAAATGGAGAAAGGTGTTTTTTTTTTTTTTTTTTTTTTTTTTTTTTTTTAAGAAACTGGCTGTAAAACAAGATTCGCTTTTGGTAAAAAGGTGTCCAACGTTTCAGACCATAGGTCTGTCTCCAGGGACTGTTAGTTTTTTTCCCCACCCGCTCCATTTCCTTTTCACCACTCACCTTCCTTCCCATTCTGGATCTTCCCAGTCTGAATCTCTCTTCATCTCTCTGTCTTCCCCGTCTGAATCTCTCTTCATCTCTCTGTCTTCCCCGTCTGAATCTCTCTTCATCTCTCTGTCTTCCCCGTCTGAATCTCTCTTCATCTCTCTGTTCATCCTCGCCTCCTTTTCCTGATTGATACTCACGAACTTCTTAAGCTTTTCCTTTATCTCTACTGTCATTTCCAACTAGCACAGTCTCTGAAGACAGACCTAGTATTCTGGCAGGCCTGGAAATAATCCACACCGCTGTTCGATAGTTCGGGACAACTAAATGTTCTGGTGGACAGGTGGGTACGGGCTGGGAAAGGACGGGGAAGGGGCAAATCACTCTTGCAGGGCTCGAAATAATCCAGTCTGATTGACCGGGACAGTTATACCTTCTGGCCGGTAAGTGGAAACGCTCTCCCCACTTACCCGTTCGGGTCAACCAAGACTGGAGACTTTCCCCACCTTCAATCAATTCCACAAAATTATCACAGACTTGAAATATGGCTTATATGTATGATTTGTGAATGTTTTGTGAGAAATAAAATGGAAAAAAGAAGTAAAAAGGAACCGATATTTCCTTTCCTTTCACCCATTTTGGGGTATGAGGGAATTTACAAACAGATGGACAAAAAACGTGCTGAACATAAGTAGTATAAATGAACTGTGACAACAACACTCGTGTGTCGAAGACCGTGTCTAGTGCATCTTATGTCAAAATGTGACCCCATCACCCCACACGTTCTCAATTTCATCATCTGGATGCGGTGCTGATGCGGTGTGTGTAGAACCAACGGGAAAAGGAGTAACTGCTTACTGCAGGTGGTTGTGTCTGCTCGTCTGCGTGGAAGAATGTGCAGAGTTAATACGCACACAATTTTGCCTGCGCAGAGTGACTTGGAAAGTGTTAATTGTTGTATAATATTAGTGACTTGGAAAGTGTTAATTGTTGTATAATATTAGTGACTTGGAAAGTGTTAATTGTGTAATATTCTCTTTGTGGAGAGAATCGAAACGGAATAAGTGCTGTTTGAAGCCTGTTGTGTAGAAACAGTGGGAAAGTGTCAATTAAACTAATGAGTATCGCCAACTTTGACCGGAAAAGTTGGTGAAAAGTTAATAATGGTTAATGCTGCATGCTGTTTTCTACTTGAAAAAAAGGGGGAAAGGGTTTTTGTACAAAGGATGAGGCACGAACGAGTTAGTTTGCCGCTGCGCTTGTCTGCAGGACAGCCAGGGTTTGAAAGAGTTAACTGCCACAGACACGTGGGCCTGGCTGGTAAACCTGTACTTTCTGGTCTACGTGGGAGGTAGGCAGGAGGAACCGATTTATCAATTAATATTTTCGTGTGGGGCGAGAGGGGCGAACGTCAACAAAATTGAATTACCACGAATGTGACTTGTCTTAATGAGTTTGAGGAAGCGAACGATGAGAGGAAAGCAGCAGCAGAAAAAGGAGAAGCAGGAGGAGGAGGGCAACACGAGAAAAACTTATGAATACAGAAAAAAAGACCGAACATATTGAATATGTCACAAAAAACACACACACACAAAAAAAAAAAAAAAAAAAAAAGAAAGAAAAAGTACTACATCACACGCATGCGGTAGGGGAGTATTAACAAACTGTTTTTAAAACCCCGATGTATGCAAAATTTAATTTCATCGCGAATGGATATAACATGCGTGTATGCATGCATGCATCCATGTGTGTAAGTGAGTATATGTGTTTGCGCGTGTTTGTGTGTGTGCGTGCGTGCGTGCATAAGTACTCGCGCGCGTGTGTGTGAGTGTGTGTGCGCATGTGTGTGTGTGTGTGTGTGTGTGTGTGTGTGTGCGCGCATGTGTCCGTGTGTGCGTGTGTGTGTGTGTGAGTTAGTGAGTTAGCGATTGAGTGAGTGAGTGAGTGAATGACTTCTTTAGTTTAGCGTCTTTTCACTATCAGTGATATTAGACGATTAAAAGAAAAAGAAAAGAGAAAAAAAAAATGTGTGGGTGGGGGGAGTGGGAAAAGGAAAACAGAAAAGGTAGAAAACTACCAAAAATGCATAACTAATATGCAATTACATTTAACAGTAATAATTCAATAATGATAACAATAATTAGAAACCATTAACGCAATTCTGAAGTACATTAAATGAATGTAGAAATATGGCTATGAACTAATGCCTGCGAAAGTTCGACCATAAAAACCTCGTCAGAAATAACTTTCAAAAAATCATCTGCAGAATAGTTATTCTCTTTGAAATACTTGGGCAAGAAGGTACGTAAATGCTGACAGTGAAACAAACAATGATGCAAGCTGAACTGCCTACCACAGATGCATATAACATTTTTACTATACTTTGTCTTCAGCACATCAAGTTTCATACGGAAGAAAGTAGAGGTTATTAATATCGTATAGCAAGCTGATGGATTCGGTACCTTTTCTTTAATAATATCATCGAGTGAGTGAGTGAGTGAGTGAGTGTGTGTGTGTGTGTGTGTGTGTGTGTGTGTGTGCGTGTGTGCGTCTGTGTGTGTGTGTGTGTGTGTGTGTGTGTGCGTGTGTGTGTGTGTGCGTGTGTGTGTGCGCGTGTGTGCGTGTGTTTGTGTGCGTGTGTGTGTGTGTGTGTGTGTGTGTGTGTGTGTGTGTGTGTGTGTGTGTGTCCCTCCGTACATACGTACGTACGCACGTTCCTGCTTTCCAATCGGATTAATAAATATTTATTACATTTTGTTGTATTGTTTTGCATTGTACTGCACTGCATTGCATTGTGTTGTACTGTCCTGCATTGCAATTTTGCACTGTGTTGTACGGCACTGCATCACACTGTATAAAACTGTGCTGTATTGTACTGCAGTGCACTGTATTGTACTACACTAGATTGTCATGTACGGTAGTGCGTTGTATTATATTGCATCGTATTGCTGTTCTGAATGGACGTCAGCAAGCGGTGAGTACAGCGTGTCCTATTAACCCCCCTCCCCCTTCCCCCCTGCTCCCCTAAACACACACACGCCAACAAGGCAAGCGGCGATGCAACGTAATCCCATTAAACACTCCCCTCACACACACACACACACACACACACACACACACACACACACACACACACGCCAACAATGCAAACGGTGAGTACAACGTAATCCCCATTAACCCCCCCTTCCCCCCTCAGCCCCCCACCACACACACACACACAAACGCCTACAAGGCAACAGGTGAGTGTCTCCAATAGACCCTACCTATCCCCTCCCCCTCTCACTCGATCCCATAGGGCAAGCGGTGAGTACAACGTAATCCCTTAACCCCCCTCCTCCCCCCACCCCATGACCCCCCCCCCCTCACACACACACACGCCCACAAGACAAACTGAGCACAACATAATCCCATTACCCCCCCGCCCCTCCCGCCCTGCCAAGCACGTGCACCAAACAAGTGATTGTGGGCAGACTCACTGGGGAAGAGGACGCGGGCGATCATGCCCGGGAAGACGATGAGCCACATGGGCAGGAACTTGAGGTATCCGGCCAGCAGGGTGCCCGCCTTGGCATTAGCCATGTTCTTGGCGGCCAGGGCACGCTGCACGATCACCTGGAAGGCCACAGAGAGAGACAGGGAGTGCACGGGTACAGTGGTTGTCAGGGTTTTCGGTTGGGATGGGTTGGGGTGAGGTGTGGTGTGGTGTGGTGTGGTGTGTTGTAGTGTAGTGTGGTGTGGTGTGTTGTGTTGTAGTGTGGTGTGTTGTAGTGTAGTGTGGTGTGGTGTGGTATGGTGTGGTGTGTTGTAGTGTAGTGTGGTGTGGTGTGGTGTGGTGTGGTATGGTGTGGTGTGTTGTAGTGTAGTGTAGTGTAGTGTGGTGTGGTGTGGTGTGGTATGGTGTGGTGTGTTGTAGTGTAGTGTAGTGTAGTGTGGTGTGGTGTGGTATGGTGTGGTGTGTTGTAGTGTAGTGTGGTGTGGTGTGGTGTGGTGTGGTATGGTGTGGTGTGTTGTAGTGTAGTGTGGTGTGGTGTGTTGTGTTGTAGTGTGGTGTGGTGTGTTGTAGTGTAGTGTGGTGTGGTGTGGTGTGGTGTGGTGTGGTGTGGTGTGTTGTAGTGTAGTGTGGTGTGGTGTGTTGTGTTGTAGTGTGGTGTGTTGTAGTGTAGTGTGGTGTGGTGTGGTGTGGTGTGGTGTGGTGTGGTGTGGTGTAGTGTAGTGTGGTGTGGTGTGGTGTGGTGTGGTGTGGTGTGGTGTGTTGTAGTGTAGTGTGGTGTGGTGTGTTGTGTTGTAGTGTGGTGTGTTGTAGTGTAGTGTGGTGTGGTGTGGCATGGTGTGGTGTGTTGTAGTGTAGTGTGGTGTGGTGTGGTATGGTGTGGTGTGTTGTAGTGTAGTGTGGTGTGGTGTGGTGTGGTGTGGTATGGTGTGGTGTGTTGTAGTGTAGTGTGGTGTGGTGTGGTGTGGTGTGGTATGGTGTGGTGTGTTGTAGTGTAGTGGTGTGGTGTGGTGTGGTGTGTTGTAGTGTAGTGTGGTGTGGTGTGGTGTGGTGTGTTGTGGTGTGGTGTGGTGTGGTATGGTGTGGTGTGTTGTAGTGTAGTGTGGTGTGGTGTGGTGTAGTGTGGTGTGGTGTGGTGTGGTGTGGTATGGTGTGGTGTGTTGTAGTGTAGTGTGGTGTGGTGTGGTGTGGTGTGGTATGGTGTGGTGTGTTGTAGTGTAGTGTAGTGGTGTGGTGTGGTGTGTTGTAGTGTAGTGTGGTGTGGTGTGGTATGGTGTGGTGTGTTGTGTTGTAGTGTGGTGTGTTGTAGTGTAGTGTGGTGTGGTGTGGTATGGTGTGGTGTGTTGTAGTGTAGTGTGGTGTGGTGTGGTGTGGTATGGTGTGGTGTGTTGTAGTGTAGTGTGGTGTGGTGTGGTGTGGTGTGGTATGGTGTGGTGTGTTGTAGTGTAGTGTAGTGGTGTGGTGTGGTGTGTTGTAGTGTAGTGTGGTGTGGTGTGGTATGGTGTGGTGTGTTGTAGTGTAGTGTGGTGTGGTGTGGTGTGTTGTAGTGTAGTGTGGTGTGGTGTGGTGTGGTGTGTTGTGGTGTGGTGTGGTGTGGTGTGGTGTGGTGTGATGTAGTGTAGTGTGGTGTGGTGTGGTGTGGTGTGTTGTAGTGTAGTGTGGTGTGGTGTGTTGTGGTGTGGTGTGATGTGGTGTAGTGTGGTGTGGTGTGGTGCGTTGTGTTGTGGTGTAATGTGGTGTGTTGTGGTGCAATGTGGTATGGTGTTGTGTTGCGTTGTGTTGTGTTGTGGTGTGGTGCGTTGTGTTGTGGTGTAATGTGGTGTGTTGTGGTGCAATGTGATGTGGTGTTGTGTTGCGTTGTGTTGTGTTGTGGTGTGGTGTGTTGTATTGTGCTGTGGTGTAATGTGGTGTGGTATGGTGTGGTGTTGTGTTGCGTTGTGTTGTGGTGTGGTGTGGTGTGTTGTGTTGTGGTGTAATGTGTTGTGTTGTGGTGTGGTGTGGTGTGTTGTGTTGTGTTGTGTTGTGTTGTGGTGTAATGTGTTGTGTTGTGGTGTGGTGTGGTGTGTTGTGTTGTGGTGTGGTGTGTTGTATTGTGCTGTGGTGCAATGTGGTGTGGTGTTGTGTTGCGTTGTGTTGTGGTGTGGTGTAATGTGTTGTGTTGTGGTGTGGTGTGTTGTGGCGCGTTGTGTTGTGGTGTGTTGTGGTAAGATAAGATAAGATAAGATAAGATAAGAAGATAAGAATAACTTTATTATCTCCAACTGGAGAAACTTGGTCAGGTGCATCATCACAACATAAACAAGTAAACAACATGGGGACCATAACTGTAAAAGCCAACAACAGCCCCTACAAATATTACGAAGATACAAATGTAAAAAATATCACATACATCATTTCATACATATATCCACACACTGCAGGTAATAACTAGTATTCTTAATGTAAAAACAGAAAGAATTAAGAAATATTATTTGAATATAATTATAAACATAGCCTACTATACTGCACATTGATTATAATAGACAGATAAGATAAGAATAAAGATGAATTGCGGAAAACCACAACCAGATAATCAGCACACACCCGCACCGCACCCCCCCCCCTCCCCACCACCCACCCCACACACGCGGTGTGTTGTGTTGTGGTGTAATGTGGTGTGGTGCGTTGTGATGTGGTGTTGTGTTGTGTTGTGTTGTGGTGTAATGTGGTATTTTGTGGTGCAATGTGATGTGGTGTGGTGTTGTGTTGTGTTGTGGTGTAATGTGGTATTTTGTGGTGCAATGTGATGTGGTGTGGTGTTGTGTTGTAATGTGGTGTGTTGTGGTGCAATGTGATGTGATGTGGTGTTGTGTTGCGTTGTGGTGTGGTGTGAAGTGGTGGTGATGTGTTGTGCTGTGGGGGCGAGTGGTAACGGTGGTTCTGATCCATTCTCTATTCTTTTCTGTTCTCTATTCTATTATGTCCTTTTCTATTGTGTTCCATTCCATTCTCTATTTCTGTTCTATTCTCTAAGCTATTCTGTTTTATCATATTCTCTATTCTGTTCTCTATGATATTCTGCTCTATTCTATATTCTATTCTGCTGTACTCTGTTCTCTTCTGTGCTCTGTTTTATTCTGTTTTCTATTCTACTCTGTTCTATTTTGTTCTATTCTTTTTTCAATTATGTTTTATTCTATTTTCTACTCTATTCTATTCTATACGGTTCTACTCTATTCAAACCACACACCTGGTCAGAACACTGGTTCTCTATTATTTTACATTCTGTTGTCTGTTCTATTCTATACGCTATTCTGTTCTATTCTGTATTCTTTTCTACTGTATTCCATTCTGTTCTCCATGCTATTCTGTTCCATTCTATTCTCTATTCTATTGTTCCGTTCTATTCTCTAATCTGTTCTTTTTAAATTCTCTATTCTCCATTCCATTCTGTTGTATTCTGTTATGATCCATTCCATTCTCTATTCTGTTCTTTTATACTTTCTATTCTGTTCTGTTGCATTCTGTTCTGCGTGATCTATTCCATTCTCTATTCTGTTCCATTATATTGTCCATTCTGTTCTCTTTTCCATTCTGTTTTCAATTGTGATCTATTCCATTCTCTCGTCTGTTCTCTTCTATTCTCTATTGTATTCTGTTCTGCTCCGTTCTATTCTGTCTCCTATTCCATTCTGTCCCACTCCAGCCACCCACCTGGTCGGAGCACCAGTACCAGATGGACGAGATTGTCAGGCCGAACATGACGCCGGGCCAAGGGAGGCCACCGTCGTCAGCGGCGCGCACGAGGTGCCAGGAGTTGTCCGGCGGGATGCCGCACTTGGCGTACGGGTAGCTTTGGTTGCGCCAGTTATTTACCGTGGTGTTGGGCCACGCCTCGAAGAACTTCTTCTGCAGGGCCTCGTAGCCTCCCACCTCGATGAAGCCTGTGTGTGGTGTGTGGGCGTGGATGTGGTTGCGTGGTGGTGGTGATGGGTGGGTGGGGGGATAACAATAACGATGATTATTTTGTTCAATAAATGACCATGACTGTATTTTGGCTTAAAAACAAATCTTTAATCATCAGAAGTGACGAAATGTAAAATGCATATCTTATGTGAAACACAGAGCAGCAAAGGCAAGGCAAAAAGTTTATCTCGTCTGCCCCTTGCGACAAGCTGTAATATTGTAATACACTGAACTGTAATATACTTCTTCTTCTTGGAAGTCCGTCGGTAGCCGACGATGACAAGGTCTGTGAACTCGACGATGGCAGCACATGTGCCTCCGCATCCCAAAGCTGGAAGCACACGGGCGCCCACAGGTATCGCAGCGACAGACACCTGTGCGTAAAATCTGGCTAACCCCTCAAGTACCAAGAGAGTTCCTGGCATCAAAAGGGTTAAGTGTAAGAGCCGTTGCACAGGGGCAATCCCACTCTCACTACGTTACAATACACTGAACTGTACCACGATGTATATTTGTACTGCTCTGTGCACTATTGTGCTGTATTGAACAACAGAGGTACTCACTCATGATCATCAGAATGAAGGCGCCCACAATCATGATCAGCGTCTGAATGAAATCCGTCCAGATCACGGCCGTCAGACCGCCTGTCCTCAACACACACACACACACACACACACGTCCGCACACACACACACACACACAAACACGTCCGCACACACACACACACACACACACACACACACACACACACACACACAAACACGTCCGCACACACACACACACACACACACACACACACACACACACATACACGCACAAACTGGTTAGAACACGAAGATGACCATAATAATGATGATAAAATTATTCATCAACAACAACAAACATCATAATCAATACCATAGCAATAACAACAACGATTATGATAATGACGGCTATGATGAAAGCAGAAAATGGTGAGTACAAGCCCGAGGTAAAAACCAACAACAAACAAACAAAAAACAAGAAGAAAATTCACCTAAAGAACCCAAACTATCTGAAGTCTCATACACAACAGGACTGAGTGATGGCCACAGACCTCCGATGGTGACGTCATGTATAGTCAGTCGTGTCCGAATATGACCACCAGAAAAGCAGAGGAGGCAACTGCTGTCCCGATTATATGGGCTAGAATTAGACTTTTTGTAGAGTGTCTTGCCCAAGGTACATACCCACTCTCTCGGCCAAGAGGGGTTTTGGACAGTCGGTGTTGGGATGGTTCCCAATGGCTGCAGCACTAAGAGCTAGTGCAATATTGCCTCCTAGTTTGAGAATCACAGTCCTTCACAAAAAAGACTAAGCTGTAAATGACATCCCATACAGCTCTCACTTTGCTGTTGGCCCAAGTGTAAGCTTGTGTCGTGTACACAAAACACTACACGACATGAATGGGTGATGGCCACAAACCTCCGATGGTGAAGATGGCGGCCACAGCCAGCAGAATGATGATGGCCACGTACAGGTTGAGCTCGGGCAGGGCCTGGGTCAGGAAGATGGCCCCCGAGTACAGGTCAGCCTGCACGTGAAACACGGCAAAGTGTCGGAAGGTTGGATTTGTCATGTGTACACTTCCCTGGACTGAGTTACACGGTTGTGATTTGCGTTCTTCTTCTTCGTCATTTTCACATCTTTTCACTGAGTGGTATCGGACAAAAGGAGGTGGAGCAGGAGGATTAGGACGAGAACGAGGAGAAAGTAGGAGCAGAAGGAGTAGGAGGAAAAGGAGGAGTAAGGAGGAGGAGCAGGAGGAGGAGGAGGAGAAGGAGAAGGAGGAGCAGAAGGAGTAAGAGTAGGAGGAGAAAAAGGAGGAGTAGTAGCAGGAGGAGAAGCAGGAGAAGGAGGAGGAGCAGGAGGAGGAGGAGGCGAAGGAGGAGGAGGAGCAGAAGGAGTAAGAGCAGAAAGAGGAGGAGGAGGAGCAGGAGGAGGAGGATGAGAAGGAGTAGGAGGAGGAGGAGCAGGAGCAGGAGGAGGAGGAGGAGAAGCAGGAGGAGGAGGAGAAGCAGGAGAAGGGGAAAGAAAAGATGAGACAGACAATCAGGGTGAAATGAAGGAAGAGGTGGTGAAGGAAGGTGAAGGAAGGAAGAGGTGGTGAAGGAAGGAAGGAAGGAAGAGGTGGTGAAGGAAGGAAGAGGTGGTAAAGGAAGGAGGAGTTGGTGAAAGAAGAGGTGGTGAAAGAAGGAAAGAAGAGGTGGTGAAGGAAGGAAAAGGTGGTGAAGGAGGGAAGAAAGAGGTGGTGAAGGAAGGAAGGTAGAGGTGGTGAAGGAAGGAAGAGGTGGTGAAGGAAGGAGGAGGTGGTGAAGGAAGGAGGAGGTGGTGGTGAAGAAAGGAGGAGGTGGTGAAGGAAGGAAGGAAGGAAAAGGTGGTGAAGGAAGGAAGGAAGAGGTGGTGAAGGAAGGGAGGAGGTGGTGAAGGAAGGGAGAAGGTGGTGAAGAAAAGAGGAGGTGGTGAAGGAAGGAAGGAGGAGGTGATGAAGGATGGAGGAGGTGGTGAAGGAAGAGGTGGTGAAGGAAGAAAGGGGTGGTGAAGGAAGGAAGAGGTGGTGAAGGAAGGAGGAGGTGATGAAGGAAGGAAGAAGTGGTGAAGGAAGGAAGAGGTGGTGAAGGAAGGAAGAGGTGGTGAAGGAAGGGAGGAGGTGGTGAAGGAAGGGAGGAGAAGGTGGTGAAGAAAAGAGGAGGTGGTGAAGGAACGAAGGAGGAGGTGGTGAAGGAAGGAAGTGGTGGTGAAGGAAGGAAGTGGTGGTGAAGGAAGGAAGAAGGAGGTGGTGAAAGAAGGAAGGAGGAGGTGGTGAAATAAGGAAGGAGGAGGTGGTGAAGGAAGGAGGAGGTGGTGAAGGAAGGAAGATGTGGTGAAAGAAGGAAGGAGGAGGTGGTGAAAGAAGGAAGGAAGAGGTGGTGAAGGAAGGAAGAGGTGGTGAAGGAAGGAAGGAGGAGGTGGTGAAGGAAGGAAGGAGGAGGTGGTGAAAGAAGGAAGGAAGGAGGAGGTGGTGAAGGTGGTGAAGGAAGGAGGAGGTGGTGAAGGAAGGAAGGAAGGAGGAGGTGGCGAAGGAAGGGAGGAGGAGGTGGTGAAGGAAGGAGGAGGTGGTGAAGGAAGGAGGAAAGTGGTGGTGAAGGAAGGAAGAGGTGGTGAAGGAAGGAAGGAAGAGGTGGTGAAGGAAGGAGGAGGTAGTGAAGGAAGAGGTGGTGAAGGAAGGGAGGAGGAGGTGGTGAAGGAATGAAGGAGGAGGTGGTGAAGGAAGGAGGGAAAATGTGGTGAAGGAAGGAAGGAGGAGGTGGTGAAGGAGGGAAGGGGTGGTGAAGGAAGGAAGGAAGGAAGGAAGGAAGGAAGAGGTGGTGAAGCAAGGAGGAGGTGGTGAAGGACGGAAGGAGGAGGTGGTGAAGGAAGGAGGAGGTGGTGAAGGAAGGAAGGAAGGAGGAGGTGGTGAAGGAAGGAAGAGGTGGTGAAGGAAGGAGGAGGTGGTGAAGGAAGGAAGGAGGAGGTTGTGAAGGAAGGAAGGAAGAGGTGGTGAAGGAAGGAAGGAAGAGGTGGTGAAGGAAGGAAGAGGTGGTGAAGGAAGGGGGAGGTGGTGAAGGAAGGAAGGAGGAGGTGGTGAAGGAAGGAAGGAAGAGGTGGTGAAGGAAGGAAGAGGTGGTGAAGGAAGGAAGGAAGCGGTGGTGAAGGAAGGAAGAGGTGGTGAAGGAAGGAAGGAGGAGGTGTGAAGGAAGGAAGAGGTGGCGAAGGAAGGAAGGAGGAGGTGGTGAAGGAAGGGGGAGGTGGTGAAGGAAGGAAGGAGGAGGTGGTGAAGGAAGGAAGGAAGCGGTGGTGAAGGAAGGAAGGAGGAGGTGGTGAAGGAAGGAAGGAAGCGGTGGTGAAGGAAGGAGGAAAAATGTGGTGAAGGAAGGAAGGAAGAGGTGAAGGAAGGAGGAGGTGGTGAAGGAAGGAGGAGGTGGTGAAGGAAGGAAGGAGGAGGTGGTGAAGGAAGGAGGAAAAATGTGAAGGAAGGAAGGAAGAGGTGAAGGAAGGAGGAGGTGGTGAAGGAAGGAAGGAAGAGATGGTGAAGGAAGGAAGGAGGAGGTGGTGAAGGAAGGAAGGAAGAGATGGTGAAGGAAGGTGAAGGAAGAGGTGGTGAAGGAAGGAGGAGGTGGTGAAGGAAGGAAGAGGTGGTGAAGGAAGGAAGAAGGTGGTGAACGCAAAGAAGAAGGAGAAGAAAATGACGACGAAGGATGAGGGGAAGAAAGCGATGAAGGTGGAAGAGAAGGAAGAAGAGGATTTAGTGAAGGAGATGATGATCAAGAATGAGGGGGAGGAGGAGGTTAATGGGGAAGAGAAGGAAGAGGATTTGGAGAAGGAGGAAAAAGAAGGAGGAGGAGGAAGAAGACGAAGAAGAAGAAGATGGAGGAGGAGGAGGAGGAGGAGTCACAGCAGAGGATAAGAAGAAGGAAGAGGAGGAGAAGGGCAGAAGGAGAAGAAGGAGAACTCAATACACGGCAAAACAAACCAAAGCGAGAAGTTTTAATTCATCATGTGCCCCCCGCGAGAGCACTGAAACATCACGCACACCTTTTACACACATCACACACCTTTTACACACATCACACACCTTTTACACACATCACACACCTTTTACACACATCACACACACCTTTTACACACATCATACAAACACAAAGAGTGACGTGGAACACAAAAAACCAAACAACAACAGCAAAAAGCTCAACAAAGGAAGAAAGCCAACTGACGGAGATCTTGGTGAAGACATACAGCAGCAGTGCCAGCACGGACAGGTAAATACGGATCCTCTGTCCTCCGAACCTCTTCCTCAGGTACTCCGGCATGGTGAATACCTGTACAACACCCACAGGTAGGGGGTTTGTGTGTGTGTGTGTGTTGGGGGGGGGACTGTAGGGGGCTGGGTTGTGGTGTATGTGTGTGTGTGGGGGGGCAATGGGGCAGGGGCTGTGTTGTGTGTGTGTGTTGGGTGTGTTGTGTGTGTGTGTGTATATATATATATATATATATATATATAGATAGATAGATAGATAGATAGATAGATAGATATAGATATATATATATATATATATATGTGTGTGTGTGTGTGTGTGTGTGTGTGTGTGTGTGTGTGTGTGTGTGCATGTATCCGCACATTATGACGCAAATGCAAGTAAGTTAGTATTTGACTCCAATCCTGCAGTACTGAGAACTTTGCAATTGTCGTATCATCTGTCTTGTGCAATAGCAATGCGAGTAACATTAAAAAAAATTTTAAAATATAAAAATCATACATGACATTGCGCATTTCATGAAATGGTCATGATATTGTTTGCTCATTTCATGACATGGGCATTTCATAGATTGGGTGTAAAACATATGTGTGTCCGTACGCCTCTCATTTCCGTTCAAGCGCGCGCAAAACACACACAGAGCGTGAGACTGCAGATATCTTTTTTCTTATTGTATTGATGTTTTTGTTGGTTTATTTTCATATTTTGAAGTAGGGCAAAGAAATATCACACACAGACACAGACACAGACACACATCACACACACACGCACAAACAACACAAACACACACAACCACCCTCCACATCCACCCCCACCCCAATTACACGCACACGTGCGCGCGCGCAAGGTCTATGTGGAGCTCGGGATGATGGTGGTGTTTGTGGTGGTGGTGATAATGATAATGATGATGATGATGATGATGATGATGATGACGACGACTCCACGGGGTCTATGATGGTATCCATAACGATGATTCCAACAATGAGAAGTATAGGGGGTGGGGGGGGGGGGGGAGCCCCAAAGGGTGATGATAACGGCAAGACAGAGGACGACTCACCCCTGCAGCGATGTAGACAGGCACGAACAGCCAGCCCAACATCATCAGGATGAAGATGGCCTGTAAAACAACATGTTCGCTTTTAAATGCGTTGGTTTATTCATTCACTCCTTCCTTCCTTCCTTCTTTCCTTCCTCCATTCACCCATCCGTATCTTTTATGCCTTCTCACTCTCTTCGTTCATTTCCCTTCTTTTTCTTGTGCTTTCAGGGTACGACAGTGCTTTGCTGTTGTTGTCTTCAGTCTGTATTTTGCAAGCTTTGGTTGATTTATTTTAATTTACATAAGTGTTGCTTTATTTACTTATCTAAAAATCGGTTGATCTATCTATCTGTTTGTCTGTTTATCTATTTATTTATTTACCTATCAGTTTATTCATTTCTTTTATTGATCTACTTATTGATATCATCTATTTGTGCATTCATTCCGTCAATCTTCCTTCCCTTCTTTTCCATTCTTCCTTCCCTCCCTCCCATACTGCCTTCGTTTAACTATTGTTTTACGGTAAGACAGTGCTTTTTTTTTTCCAACTTAAATCTCTATTTTGTCACTTAAAAACAACAACTTTGATTTATCTTGATGTGTTGCTCTTTTATTCATTGATTGATTTATCTGTTCATCCATCTGTTCGTTCATTCCTTGTTTCTTCATCCATCCCTCCCTTCCCTCCTTCCTCCCTCCATTTGCCTGCTTGTTATCTCGGGGTAAGACCGTGTGTTTTGTCTTCAGTCTGTGTTTTTCAGAGAGAGAGAGAGACAGACAGACAGAGACAGAAACAGACAGACGGAGAAAGAGAGAGACAGAAAAAGAGAGGAAGAGAATCAGAAAACGTTACACAGAGAGAGAAGGGTGGCGAAGGAGAGAGAGAGAGAGAGAGAGAGAGACACCCAGGCATAAGGGAAATAACTTACATTGAGCTCAAACACAGCAATGCCAATGCCGCTTGCCGCCCCTGAGCCGGCCAGACCCACGAAGTGTCCGCTGCCGATGTTACTGGCGAACAGAGACGCTCCAACCTGCATACGAGGAGAAAACAGAATGCGTAAAAATGATGGATACACGGATGAATATTACAAAAAAAAAAAAAAAAAAAAAAAAATCAAAACGCACACATGCACATATGCGCACACACACGCACGCAGACACACACGCACGCGCGCGCACACACACACGAATATACATACACACACACCACACATACACGGACAACTTGCTCAAAACGTGATAAAGTTATGAAACTGCTTAAGTTAGTTTCAGTTTTTTACGAAGTCATTTTCTTTTTCTTTTCTTTTTTCTTCTTTAAATCTTTAAAAATGTTTTATTTTTTATTATTATTATTACTTTTTTTTATCTTAATACGATTTTCAGAGCCACCTAACATCACGAGAACAGAAAGAAGGTAAAAGAAAGAAATTGTCGCGGGAGTGGGTGGGGGTGGGGGGGGGTAAAGACGAACAGACAGACAAAATCACAGGCTGTTAAGAAAAACGGACACACAAACACAATGGAATTTAAGAAAGACGGACACACAGACAGACAGTCCGGATAAACGAATAAGATAAAGACCAAACAGACAGACAGATATACAGAAAGACGGGATAGATAAACAAAATAAAGATGAACAAACAGACAAACCCACAGGCTGTAAAGAAAAACGGACAGATAAACACACTGGATACTGAGAAAGACGGACACACAGACAGACAGACAGGCTGTCAACACAAGCCACACACAGCTGACTGACCGGAATCCAGTGCATGGAGCGACCGGCCAAGAAGTAACCTCCGATACTGCCCCTGTTCCGGCATGACGACTGCAACACACACACACACACACGCATGCACGCGCGCGCACACGCATACACGCGCGCGCACACGCATACACGCACGCACACACGCAAGCAAGCATGCACACACATGTCTCAGTAAAATGGCATCATAATACATTGTTTTTATACAACCCAACAGCACGTAAATAAACACATATTTGACACACTGAACACATACAGCTCAACAGCAAATGTAAAAGCCAAATCCTCCCCCCCCCCCAACCCCCACCCCCAACACACTGTCCGCACACATAGCCCTGTAACACCTGTAAACACCATGTGAAAAACACCGTGTAACAGGTACATTGTGGGCACAATGCTATAGCAGATGTGAACACCTTGTGAAACACACAATCTGGATACATGTAGCCCTGAGGCAGATGCAAATACCATGAGTAGTATAAGGGATGGGGGTTCTATATGTGCCCATTTAAGCGTCCATAAGGCCCAACAACGCCTTAAACCATAAAAAAAAACCCACGCAAACGGTTTTTTTCGGCTTAAAAAGGTGTATGGAGAGCCAAATCACTAGATAAAAAAATGATGGTTAAATATGTGTATGGAGGGGGAGCCAAATGGTCATGGGGGTTCTATATGTAACGATTTAAGCGTCCATAAGGCCCAACAACCATAAAAACGAAAACGGTTTAAAAAGGTGTATGGAGAGTGAAACGATCCCCGCGCGCGTGCGCATGTGTGTGTGTGTGTGTGCTGGCAAGCTAGCGACTGCTCGGCGTGTGTGGGACGGGATCAATAGCTAAGAGTGTGGTCGCGCGCAGATCTTCCCGCCCGTGCGCACGGCTTGTGATCAACCTTTTAGAGAAATACATTATATTGTAATATAGAAAAAATGCCTTTTCCGCATAACATTTGTGAGTACCCCAAAGTTAAAACAAGTGAAGTGTGCGGCCGACCTTGCATGGGACTCTATTGCAAAGATCATATTAAATGCCATAGAAAAGGAATGCCACTTCCAGTACTTTGTTTAAAATGCAACCTTTATGTACGCACGAAGTATGCTATTTGTTGTACATGTAAGTATAAAAAAGATATGCCTCCTCCCATGGAGAAAAAGATTGAACCTATACCCGATTGTGGAGAACATTCAGGCGACTCTGAGGATGAGGATTATGCTTCTGATGATGATGATGAAATTGATCCTTTTGAAGCCTATTCTAGAGGGTATATTCCACCCTTTGGTGGAGTTATCATTGGATTCAGAGATTGATCAGCTTGTGAAATCCTATTAGAGAAAAGATTATATATAGAACATATTGAGAGTAAAAATGACGCAACGATATTCTGAAAAGTATTACCGTGATCTTGCTTCTAAAAAAGAGATTCCTAATCATGAATCTATGAATAAAACTGAGTTGATTAAAGCACTGGGGTTTGATGCTTTGGAGGGGGAGACCAATGCTACGCTTAAAGATATTGCACGAAAGCTCAAAATTCGTGGTTTTAGTAGAATGAAAAAAGATGAACTTATTAAAAACATACGTAAACTACAACATAAAGCTGAATCCACGGAGGAGTTTGGTAGTATTATTAAAAATTATAAACTTGCGGCTCTTCCAAATGAAATAGATCCGCTTTCGTTTATGATGAGTAAAGTGGACACTATTAACCAAAAAGCTATTCCACTGACCAAACAAAATATTGTTTTAACGGTGGAGTTTGGTCAAATTAAAAATGATGATACTACTGTAGCTGTATTTCGATCGGAATATCAAAGTATTATTGATGTTGTTGATGATCAAGATATTGAAAAACAAATAAAACATATTTTGTTAAAAATAGAAAATTTTACAAATGAAGGTTCAGGATGGTTCATTAAAAGAATCTTTAGTTTATGGGTGAATAGAGTTTCTATTACATTTCCAGGATCCTTTATTGAATCACCACAGTGGTTAAAAAATAAAAGAGCTGTGATTAATATTAAAATTAAAGATGATCAATGTATAAGACATTGTTTACGTGCACACAAGTTTCCAACAAAAACGAATTCTAATTTAACTTCTGCCTATCCTTCTGATGATGGGTTAAATTTTGAAAATATTGACTTTCCTACACCTATAAAACAAATTACAAAGATTGAGACTCAAAATAATATTGCTATTAATGTATACTATTTAAAAAATAAAACGATTGAACGTGCAAGAATATCAAAACAACCCGCCAACATGGAGCGTATTAAACTTCTTATTATAGAAAATGAAAATGGTGGACAACATTATACTTATATTAAGAACTTTAACAGACTACTTAGTAATACAAACAAACACAAAGCAGCAATGTACTTTTGTGAGTATTGCTTGACAGGTACAACATCATCAGAACTTTTAGAAGAACATATTAAGCGATGCGCGCAGATCAACCACAAGAACTATTCTCGCGTTGAGATGCCATCGGAGAAGACAAAAATGATCAAATTTACCAATTTTCAAAATCAAATGCAAGTTAGTGATGTGATATATGCTGATTTTGAGGCGATTTGTAAAGAAATAAAAGACGATTCCGATTCGAATAAGACCATCAAAGAAAGCGAACACATCATCTCATCATACGGGTTTGTGCATGTTAGGTCTGATGGAAAGGCGTACAAACCGCAACTATTTCGTGGTGAGAATGCGGTCAGTCATTTTCTCGAAAAACTTCGAATAATATATTATCATACTGTCAAGGAATTGAAAAAACCAGTTCCAATAAAGATGACCAAAAAAGATAACGAATCGTTTGAAAACGAACGAGTTTGTTGGATATGTAGAGGGGAACTACTCGCAAATGATAAAGTAAGAGATCATGACCATATCGCAGGGAACTATAGAGGTGCCGCGCATGCATCGTGTAATCTTAAATTGAGAATAAAACCCGACGAATTTGTGTTGCCGATATTATTTCACAACCTCAAAGGTTACGACTCTCACGCGATCATTTCGGAGCTCGCGAACAAAGGTGGTGGTAGAATTACGTGTATTGCGAATAATAAAGAGAAGTACATCACATTCAGTTGGGGAAGGTTGAAGTTTTTAGATAGTTTCGCATTCTTAAGTTCGAGTCTCGACCAGCTTGCGAAGAACCTTCCGGATGATAAGAAGTTTTTAACGCGCAAACATTTCACAGATGAGGAGGAGTTCAAGCTCGTTACGAGAAAAGGAGTCTTTCCGTACGAATATATTACCGATTGGAGTAAATACGAAGATACACAACTACCAAAGAAAAGTCATTTCTTTAGTAAACTTAACAACACGGATATATCAGAAAGTGACCACAAGCATGCCTTGAATGTGTGGAAGAAGTTTAAATGTAAGAATCTAGGTGATTATAACGATCTGTACTTAGTCACTGATGTCCTGTTACTTGCCGATGTGTTCCAGAATTTTAGAAATACGTGTTTGCGAACTCATAATCTCGATCCTGTTCATTATTACACGCTTCCTGGAATGTCTTGGGATGCTTTACTCAAGAGTACGGGAATAGAACTCGAACTGTTGACGGATATCGAACAATATAACATGATAGAGGCGGGAATACGCGGTGGAATCAGTATGACTGTAAGAAGATACGCGGAGGCTAATAACAAGTATATGAAAGATTACAGGCCTGAAAAAACGGATTCGTATATCATGTATCTCGACGCGAACAACTTGTATGGTTGGGCGATGTTACAAGCTTTACCCACGGGTGGATTTATCTGGGATAACGATGCCAATCTCGAAAAGATTCTAAATCACCCCGACGATGATGAGACGGGATATATTGTGGAGTGTGATATCGAGTACCCTAAGGAATTACACGACGAACATAACGATTATCCCCTAGCTCCTGAGAAAATAGAAATAAAACTCGAAAACCTCTCACCCTATCAACGACGCCTTCGTGAAAAACTTGAGATGCGCGGAAAGGAAACGAGAAAATTAGTTCCGAATCTATGGAATAAGGTTGGTTATGTCGTTCACTATAGAAATCTCAAGCTATACACGCAACTTGGCATGAAAGTAACTAAAATCACAAAAGTGTTAAAGTTTAATCAAAGTCCCTGGATGGCGCCCTATATATTGATGAACACCAAACTGAGACAAGCTGCTACTAACGATGCCGATAAAGATCTGTATAAATTAATGAACAACTCGGTATTTGGTAAAACTATGGAAAATATCAGAATGAGAACGAATATCAAATTATTCAAGTTAGATGAAGAGGACAAGGCACGCAAACTAATAAACAAACCGGCTTATGTCGATCATATGATCATCAACGAGAAACTTCTAGCGATTCACTACAAAAAAAATAAGCTTGTGCTCAATAAACCTATCTATATCGGGATGGCCATTCTCGACCTATCAAAGTATCTCATGTATGATTTATATTACAACCACTACAAGAAAAAATATGGATGCAGGTTGTTATATACTGATACCGATTCATTCATTCTCCACGTAGAATGTGAGGATTTTATCGCTGGTATGGATGATAATGTACATGACCGCAGTAATTTTCCAAAAGATCATCGATTGTACGATAAATCGATAGAGAAAGTACCAGGATACATGAAAAGTGAGCTCAGATGTAAACCGATCCGACAATTCTGTGGCTTGCGCTCGAAGATGTATTAGGTTGTAGCGGATGATGGATCAGTTATCAAGAAAGCCAAGGGCATAAAAAAATGTGTGGTGAAGGATGAAATTGAACCCGATATGTATAAGGAGTGTATTGATCGATCTGTTCAATTTACTAATTGTATGAGAACGTTCAGATCGTATAAGCACAAGATGTACACGATCAAGCAAATGAAGACATCACTCTCACCGTACGATTCCAAACGCTATTGGCTAGATGATGGTATTACATCTTACGCCTACGGGCACTATGGTATTTCTGTATCGTGAGGAACAACCATAAGCTCTTCGTGTACAAACCCTCTGGATGGGCCATTTTGTAAATAATAAAGAATAGGATCGCCGGGCATCATACGCTTAATATTATAAACTTTAAGAGACCAAACGGGATCCGTTGCTCGTTTGCGAGCTCCACCCTCGAGCTCACCGGGCTCATACAAGTACCGAACTTGCGCATCACGCGGTAACTCTCCTTTATCATCTTTAGTCGGTGCAGAGGATTCGGCTTCTACTGATTTGGCCTTTATTGCGACCGACGGTTTCTTACCTATAAGTCTCGTCACCTCATTATTCAATGCAGCCACAACAGCCGGTAATCTAGTGACCCATTCTGTTGATCGATTCGGCGATTTCATTTCAGCCACATACTGATGACTAAACAATCGTTCTGCCAGCGTACGATTAAATCTTTCTACAATAGCCTGGCTTCTGTGTGTCTTTCCACGCCTTACTTTTTTTAAAATTTTGTTCACAGCACCCATAAACTCTCGGCCAGGATCTACCTGAAGAAGTTTGGGCAACTTCAATGGGCTACGGTCGTAAATACGTAAAAAAGCGGCCACCACTTCGACGCTGTCTTTCGTTGTTAGGGGTTCGGCTTCTTTATATCGACTCGCAACATCAACGACAGTCAGCGCATACTTATACGTCTTACGCCCGATTCTGTCATAGGGTAAAAATAAAAGGTCAGCCTGATGAACCTCATTTGGGACAGTAATATCAATTTTTGCTCTCGGAATATACTTTGGAGGGGGTAGATAAATTTGCCATATAGCTTGTTTTTGTAACCATTTTCTAGCCTCATCCTCAGACACCTTGGCTGCTTTCGCGAGTTTTTTAATCGCCGAATAACCCTTCCAATAACCGCTTGGGCTGTAATAGATCTTTTCCATTTTATTTAAGAAAGTAAATGTTTAATATTTTGAAATCGCAAAACCAAAAATGACCATGGTCATGGTCATGATAATAAATACGTATTCTCGATCTTTTTGTCCCTCTGAGGGTGTATAAAAATCTGAAAGTTGGGGTTTATGAGAAAGAGGGGGTAGTGGCTCCCCCATCACTTTATAATATTCTTGCATAGCCATATCCACATCCTTAAACGTGTTCACAGCATGTTGTTGTTGTCTTAGTTTTTCATTTATATAATCTAAACGTTGAATCCTCTCTTTCTGCCATTCTGCAGTCGCTGCCTGAAGTTGTTCTTGCGCTTTGTTGTGTCGTTTCTGTTCTTCTAACGCGTCTGAAGACCCCAGTTTACTAAATAAAAAATTACTTCCGGTAAATGCTAAAGCGTTTACTATTGCCCCACCAACGAGTAACGCTACTGATGCCATACTATAATGATGATATTATTATTACTTCAAAATATCATGTGGGAGAATACCTTGTTTTTCCAACATATCCTTCGTAGCCATAGCGAGGGCTATATCGAAAGTGACCATCCCGATATCTTCGAGGTTGAAAGCCAGTCTAGGTGTCGGGGCTTTCGTAAATATTAATTTTGTCAATCTCGAGTAACCAGCGGCCAATGCGCTGACCACAACCGCGTGGTATACAGTGTTTGCAATTTCTTTACCGTTTATATTTGGTGTTGCCATTGTTTATAAATAGTGTTCAAATTAATGTTCAAAACATAATAAATGGGTTGGGTTTTGTTACCACAGGTGGTGGTGGTTGTACTGGTTTTTTCGACCGATTAAAATATATGTAAACACCACAACCTATTATCATCGTAGCAGCAGCAATGTACAAGGGATTGATAAAAACGTGATCTGGTCCCCTCGATGATGGTTCTTCTTCTTGTTGTTGTTCTTGTTGTTTCGCTTTTCGAAGTTTTTCGAGAAGTTCTTCATGTTTTTCTTTTCTAGCAGCAGCACCTTTTCGACCCGCTTCAACTTTCTTCTGATTCTTTGGTTTCGTTACTTCCTCCATTATATTTATTAAATTGACAATGTTTAACAGTAGTTACAGCTGTGGTGAGCGGAGCTAAGAACATGCCAAATCTGTGATATAGTTCGCAAGTAAAGCTGTTCAGCGCATGTCCCAGGAATGGATCTTGCTCGAGATCACTATTTAATTTTGTTTGGTCATCAATTGGGAGATACATACAAACTGCTCTGGTATACAGTTGTATAATTGTATTACCGAGTGATTTTGTAATCATCGATCCTAAACTCGCTTCGTATCTCGTATAAAGCTTGTCTATATCCGGATGTTTCATCGCTTCGATTTTATCAACACTAAACTCTTTCCCTAAATATTCTTTTGCTCCACCGGCTGAGACCACCGCCATAAGCCTGTCGCGTTTGGGATCCTCGGATAGTAATTGGTCCATCTTCTTATATTCTATATACCTCCTTTTAAGTTTAAAATATAAAAAAAAACTACAATTCCAACGACTAAAAGTGTTAAGAAATTGCTAACCAGTGCTAAGGAACTGTTAAGCAGTGTTAAGAAATTGTTAAGCATTGTTGATTATTACTAGCAAATTTTATATGCAACTGGTTGATCAGTTTTTAATATCAACTTGGAGTGTTTGGTATTTGCCAATGATTTCCTAACCTCTTTACGTTCATTTTGTGTTGGAATGACATCGTTTTCTCTTAAACACTCATCAAACGAGTCCCTATCCTTACAGTGAAATAAAGCCACCCATTTTGTTTGTTCGCGAAGGTCAGTAAGAACCGAGTTGTATTTCTGAGTCAACACCCACACAGACTGTTTCGCGTGTCTTCCAGAAAATGCGAGTTTACTCAACATTTGCTTCTTTTGAGTAAGAGCCTTTAAGTCACTACAGTCATTGATGATGTACAACGTTGGCTCCCCGGAAAATATTTCAAAAAACAGCCCAAGCCATTCGTGAAGTTTATCACCGGGATTAACGGTGTATACCCCGCGGTCCTTTCTTACCCACACTCGGGATCGATAGGCTTTATTATATTCGAGAGTAGGGCATAGAATTACAATATTCTCGAACACACCACGATATGTCGTTTGTAATAAATCTAAAATAAATTCGGTCTTACCGCACCCAGTTTGCCCGCAAATAATTGCGGAATGTGCTTCTTTAGTAAACAGCCTCGACAAATCTTCCATCTTCTATATTTAATTGTCCATCCATAATTACAAATACATACGCATTTAGCGGTTCTGCCGTTTCAGCTTTTTTCTGAATCTGAATCGTAATGCCTTCAGACGCATTTTCGATACGACGTCCACTCCCGTGAAGAGAATTATCATCTGTGGTGCGCATATCCAACCAAAGAGCATAATTATTCGTGAAATATTCTCCGATTGTGACATCCGCTAGTTCTAAATCTTTTACCACTTTGTCTACTTCGGGGTCGCGTTTTTGTGTTCCGAAAAACTTTCTGATTTCATCCCATTGTTGATAGGAACGCATACCTTGACTAAACAGTTGATTGGGCACACCTTCGATCGTCACTTCAACCTTATTGATCTTAGGATTGTAATACTTATCAAACAACAGCAGTACCCCCTTCATACTTTTTGCCGGCACGTTGAGATTAATATTCCAGAATGTGTCAGATTTATCCAGAGGAATTTTACGATGTCATAGTATTCTATCATATAAAATAGCGAGCCTACCCAAATAATAACCGGCTATCTGTCTCGCAAGTTCGGGTTGTGTGACTTTCTCAAACTCGAGACTAATCCCTTCTATCGTATAGGATACATCCGGGTCTGTGCTGCGGATAACCTTGTTATAAGCGTTAAAGGTAAGTTCATACTCCAGGCGATCGCCAATAGCACTCTGATAAAATGGTGCATGAGATTCTAGCAATTCGAAATCAAGCGGAATACAAAATCGATTACCATAAGCCTCCGCAATGGCGATATCTCTAGCGATAGTGTTATCTTTATTATCCGCGTTAATACGCAATCGTGTCACATTGCGGTGTGTAGATAAGTCAATACCTTGATAAACGGCGTTTCTTCGTTCTTGTCGAGTTCGCCAAAGATCTCCATAAGTATAAAATACATCACTATCTTCAACGCTCATGATTTCATTACTGGAAATGCGAATGGTTGTTTTACGTACTATGGCTCTACCAATATTATCAACGAGTGTTCTGTTCGCATCTGTTGTAGAAGTCAAAGAAATTTTGAATGCTAGTCGAACACTCCCCGGAACGATCACATCGTCAACACCTAAATTAGGAAAGCGTACAAGAAGTTGTTGATTCTGATCGATAGTTGACGGATTGTTAGTAATCACGACAGTCTGCCGCACACCCTTTATCCCCCGCGGCTCCCGCAAACTTCTCATTGGATTAAGCTTTCTTCCACTCATTTTTTGTTTTATATAGATATAATGATATAACTTTATATTATAAGTTTAATATGGCGGAAGGTGGTGAGATGGCGGAAGGGTTCGCAGAAGGTGGTGAGTCAATAATAGAATCTGGTTCCTTGCAAACAGAATTATTAAAGAGCGCGGTTAATGATTACTATGATGCATTTGGACAAGAGCCCGATGTTGGGCGAAATTATGCCAATTTTGAACTTGATAGTAGAGGTACACTACGATTAAAAAATAATCCAGATTTTAATATCATTAACGTCCGCACGAAAAAAACCCTAGCACTTTCAACACTAGCGGGAAAACCTGGTGGAGCAAATATTATTCGCGAGGAACTTGGTTTTGTAGACTGGAGGAGGAAAAACTTAAAACCCCAAACGGTCGCGGCTCTCCAAAAGGTTGAAGCCAAACTGGGCGAAGAAATTGAGATGGATGATTTCTCACCAAATACAATCGATGAAGTACTTAAAACTATAGATGATCCTCCCCTGGATCTGGATGGCACCGATGAACTGGGTGGTTATATTCGTGAAATCAAAGGTTTAGACAAAGCCATGCAAAGACATCGCGGTAATCTTTCTGACAACCTCTCAAAACTCCCTCACCTGGATGAAGAAATATCAACTTTAAAAATAAGAATTTGGTCTGCGGAACTAGCTGATAAAGATGAAAGCAAAATCAAACCCTTGCGTTTACAATTAGAAGATCTAAACATCGAGCGTGCTGCACGACTAGAAGCGATATCAATACACAAAGAAGCGCTGCGATCTCAAATCAGCAGAATGCGTGAAACGATACACAGAATTCTTGAGGAGGACACAACACTAGCGGAACGTATTCGAACGCTTTTTAGAGAACAAGGCATTACTATCGTTTCCATTCTTACTGCCTTTGGTATGATTATCAGCACTATCGTTTTGGCCGTCACGGGTGGAGGGGGCACTCCACGGGCGCCGGCTAAAAAAGATGACAACTGGATAAGAAAAAGACTTAAAGATTTGGGAGAATTACTTAAAAAATTAGGTTTAAAGGCGATTGATGCCCTCCCCGGAGTCATTGGGGCTATTGTTTCGTGGTTATTAAGCACGTTGGGTAAAGCGGTTGGGTGGTTAGCCAACAACCTGTGGGCACTCGTGCTCGGTGCTGGCCTCCTCCTGTTTGATTATTTAAAGAAGAGAAAGTAAATACCACCTAGACCTATCAATCCTAAAGTAAGAGCGACTTTATAGTCTTTGTGAGTTGTTGGCTCTTCTTCGTACGATACTTTCGCTGGTTTGAGTTTAAATTTGTTATCCAAAGAACCTGCACCATACAGAAAGGGTCTATTACCAGCACCGGTAGCTATTGCAAATCCTGGTCGAGATGTTTGTATTAATTTTTTATTTCTATAGGTAAGAGTGAACCACCCGCGAATGCCTAACAAAACTCTCGTTTCACCCGCTCCTGTCCTCGGTGTTGTCAAAGGCTTGTGTGATTTATAATCGAGCACTGTATTACTCGCATCAAGCATTGCCAAGTCTGCATCAGAAGGTGGCACAAGAGCCCAGTGACCTCTAGACCATTGAAGAGCTTTTCCTGATGGGGCAACAAAATAGTATGCATTTGGTGGAACACTTTGGGTTGGTGGAACACTTGGATGTTGAGTAGGTGGAACACTCTGGGGTGAAACACTCTGGGTAGGTGGTTCGTTTAATCCATCATTAACACCAATATTCTGTTCTTCTGTCGCAATGACAATTTTATTGTTATAATTAATGCGTGTACCAACCCTCAATGCCATATCAGATGGGGCCATATAAAGGCCAACACCAAATGCAAAGTTTACTTCGGATCTCGTGTACTGGAGAACGTCCTGGTATTTTTTTATCGCCGTTTGTAGGTTTTCGGGGGCATCAATCGCATCTTCAACATTGGCTAAAAATTGTTTTTGCGCATCAAATCCAGTTCCTTTTGTTGTTATACTCGTGCGTGTTTGCGCTTGTGACCCTATTAGAGCCCACACATAAGTGCGAATGCTATCGTTGAGAAGAACTATCCCCGCATGTGTAAAACCCAACCCCTTATCAGGAATAAATGTTGTCCAAGCCCGAGTGATGTCCACCGTATGTCTGATTTTATCGTGGGGGCTAAAGAACACAGGACCTCTGTTTCTCATTGCCTGTCGTGCAGCCCCACCGGGGGTCTCAGCCTGAATAAATTCTCCCAAACCAAAGCCATGCTTTTCTATTTTCTGTCTCCAATCCCTCTGCCCAAATTTGGCACACAAACGCTGATAAACTGTTTTATCAAACGGATTATTATACATGTTAAATGCTTGGTCGGTGGGTAGCGGGATTTTTAACTCGTCCAATAACCTCCGAATCTGATAGTAAAAATGAAACCTATACACGGCTCGAATAAACGGATCAGAAGCTTGAAAATGTTCTTCCGTTACTCCACACCCGGCGGTCACGCACCATACCACAAAATTGATTTGATTCTGCCACCACACTATCGGGTTGTTTCTCCACGCAAGCCAGGCTGCATTCATCACGCGAATATCCCCAGTCATAGTGTGGTTCGCATAAGACTGAAAAACATCGGGAAACTTGGCGGTAAAAGAATATTCGCTGTTCACGTAGATCATTTGCGTACAACTTATTCTTTTTTCTTTATACCTGGTTGTATAGGACGCGTCCTTATTGAAGCTGTAAATTTTCTTATTCATAGCTATGTATATAATAACAACCGATATTCAAAAAGACGAATTACCGCGGTGCATACCTAATCAAAGTGGAAGACTAGAAATCGCGCTGCGTGAAATAACTTATTATCCCAACTGGAAAAATATCAGTGATGAGCTCGGAAACAATTTCTTTACTACCGATCGTAAGATAATAATCCCAGATGGTTATTATAATGTGTGTGAATTGAATAAAGAAGTGTTCACCCCCCACGGTGCACAGTTAGACTTGCACGCTCCGAGTGGCTATCTGAGAATAAAGAGCACCAAATCGATTGAACTTTCTGAGCATCTTGCACATACTCTGGGGTTCCCCAAAAAACTCATCGCGCCGGGAATAATGGTGATAGGAAACAGGCATCCGCGGCTCGCGATACATAAAGCACTTTACATTCACCTCTCTCAAATTAGTACCACCGATAATTTCTATAACGGATTGCCTTCTACGTTGTTACAATCAATCCCAGTAGAAAATGAAAGATGCGGGGGTGGTCGAACAACCACGTTGACATCACCCCAATACAAAAGACTTTCTCACGGAGATTTACCACGTTTAACACTTTCTATAGTAGATGAAAATCATAATCCCGTTTCTATTGATTATTTAAATATTACATTACATATAAGATATGATTGAACCCTGCACTACGCTCAGTTTAGTTGATCTCGGAGATACAGAGGGATTTGATGTGCCGGGAAAAGAAAATCAGTTGTACGCATTCCAACTTTCTGAAGGAACATACAAAAGAAAAGAAGTAAAAATTGGTGATATCGTGAGTGAGGATGATGTTGTCAATGATGAGCCCTATCAACTTGTTCGTTTAAACGGTACATGGCAGCTAAAACCCCTCGACAAGGGGATAATAGATTTTAAAATTGAATCACCTTACATTACCAAAGAAGAAGAAAATAATTATAGAATAAAAAACAGTGGTTGGATGTTCGCTGATTTAAGAGTGTTGGATGTAAATATAGTAAATTACCAGAAGAGGTGTTATGTGCTTGAGAAACCCTGGAATGTTAAATCTGAATTAGGAATAGATTTTTATGATGACTCAAGTAGTTTGTGGGGCTTCCGTTTGCGTATTATTTATGATGTAATTCTCGGTGGAGAGCCTGATGATTTTGTAGAAGTTTTTCAAGGGTTTTACATTAAATGGCCCGAAAATCTTGCAGATCAACCCCTGAGAATCACCTTTGAAAAAGAAGCTGATACGCCCTTTGATATTATATCACAGGGTAGTCCTATAGAATTCTCGCTTGAAGGTATTGCCACAAAACAGAACACATTCAGTTTATGGATCCAGCTCCGTCTTCCTCAAAATATTTCCTTTAGAAGACTACGTTGCACCAATTTGAATATTTAGAATATACTATAAATATTAGAAATGGTTGATCCCGGAGGGCCAGGAACACATATCAAACCCTGCACTACGTTCGGTTTGGTTGATCTCGGAGATACAGACGGATTTGATGTGTCGGGAAAAGAAAATCAGTTGTACGCCTTCCAACTTTCTGAAGGAACGTACAAAAGAAAAGAAATAACGAGTAATGGTGGTGTCAACAAATTCAGCGAACTTGCAGACGTGAACGTTGACGGTGTTGTTGTGAACAAACCACATCATCTTGTTCTTTCCGACGATGATACGTGGGTACCTTATCCGGTGGATAACTGGGATTTAGATTTTGAAATAAAACAACCCTATGTTAGTATTGGAAGAAATCATGCTCTACAAAAAATACAAAATAGTGGTAAACTGTTGGCTTCCTATCATACGCGTAAAGATCTAATCGTCGTTAACAGCGACGACTTTGGATATGTTATTGGTATGAAAGGTAAAAAGACTGGTACACTGCGGTTAATTAAAGAGTTTGATTTTAAGCCGCCTATTCAGGGGTCAACTATCGTTTTAGATATACTCCTTAGTGGGGTGCCAGATGATTTTGTAGAAGTTTTAAAAGGGTTGCAGATAAAATGGCCTGGAAATCTTAAAAATAAACTCTTGAGAATTACCATCAAAATTCCAGTGGTTGGCCCATCTGATCAACCCGATCCCTCTATAGAATTCTCGCTCGAAGGTGTCATCAAACGTCCATCGTTAGATAAAATATCTCTCGACTTTATTCACATCGGACCTCTTCAGCTTAAAAGACTGCGCTACTCTCCTCATCCTGTTACCATAATTTAAAAACAAAAAAAAAATGATTACTATAGAATAATGGAGTTTCGCCTACGAGAGATATCGAATATAAAAAAACAACCTCGAAAAAGAGCGTGATGAAAGAACTTTATTTTATAAAAAATATAAACGCGGTGTAAATATCGCTACAGCCGCGGATACAACGCTGATGACTCTTAGTATCGCCCTTGGGGCATCGGGTGTTGGATTACTGTTGAGTGTCGCCGCTGCTCCCGTAGCTATTGGAATAGAAGTGGGAGCTGGTCTCCTTGGTGTGGTTGGTTTAACTTGTAAATTTATTCATAAAAAATTAATGTCACAAGCTATGAAGCACAACGAGATTCGCGTGTTGGCCGAGTCAAAACTGAACACTATAAATGATCTTATTTCAAAAGCATTAGAAGATGATAAAGTAAGCGATGAAGAATTTAGTCTCATTCTGGCTGAAGTTGAAAAATTCAATGCAATGAAAACAGACATAAAATCGAAACACAAAACTCAGTTGTTTAACGGAAAGAAAAATCTAAGCCGTGCGCGCGGGCGGGAAGATCTGCGCGCGACCACACTCTTAGCTATTGATCCCGTCCCACACACGCCGAGCAGTCGCTAGCTTGCCAGCACACACACACACACACGCGCACGCGCGCGGGGATCGTTTCGCTCTCCATACACCTTTTTAAACCGTTTTCGTTTTTATGGTTGTTGGGCCTTATGGACGCTTAAATCGTTACATATAGAACCCCCATGACCATTTGGCTCCCCCTCCATACACATATTTAACCATCATTTTTTTATCTAGTGATTTGGCTCTCCATACACCTTTTTAAGCCGAAAAAAACCGTTTGCGTGGGTTTTTTTTTATGGTTTAAGGCGTTGTTGGGCCTTATGGACGCTTAAATGGGCACATATAGAACCCCCATCCCTTATACTACTCCATGTCAAACAAAAACTGAGGACACATAATAGCACGGTAGCAGATTCAAACACTTTGTGAAGACACTGCGGATGCACAAAGCCCGATATTACAGGATATGTAAACACCATGTAAAACACACACAAACAGCCCTGAATCAGCTCTGAAGACATTCGAAAAAAATACTGTACACATACAGTCTTATAGCAGATATAAACACCATGTAACAAGGGGGTTGGGTTGCATGTAACTGCCATCACTTCACATGTAATATAAGGATTGAAATTCACATGTATAATGCGTATTTGAAACCAGAGAATTGACAAAGAAAAAAAAAAAAAAAACAAAAAAAAAAAAAAAAAAAAAAAAAAAAAAAAAAAAAACGCAAATGAAAAACGATGTTTTACCTGGAAGTTGAAAATCATTATTCGTACCACTGGACGCAGACAGGGATAAAGACACACACACACACACATACACGTGCGCGCAACGCATGCACACACACACACATACACGCATGCACACACACACACACACACACACACAGACACACACACACACACACAAGGCGGCTTTAACACGGTGATTTGAATGATAATTTATGCCACCACTCTCGTCAGCGTTAATCTTTTCTCACCCTGTAAAAATAAAAAGGTTGAATAATCAGACGGCTGCAATAAAACGCTGGGTGGCCCCAAAAGCTTGCGTCTTCAGTTCCCATGATAGCTTCTTGCACATGATATAGACAGTGGTGTACAAAAGACCTACACTTAGGGTACACAGACAAACAGACAGACAGACACGCACGCACGCACGCACGCACGCACACACACACACACACACACACACACACACAGTGGGATTCCGTACCACTGCTCTCCCCACTATTCCCCCCCCCCCCTTCCCCCTGTCATAGATCTTATGCTCCCAGCTTACCTTTCTTTTTAGCAAACACTTTATATTTTACCCCGCAAACTTGGCATCCATGCATGACAATAGACACAAACATACGTGTCTGAGACACACAGACAGACATAGACAGATAAACACAGAGAACACTGAACACTGAAATGTTTAATATCATTAGCTGAAAAGCTCTGGCGACATGGTAGGTACTAATCCTAACAAAATGGTGCAAAGTGGATAAAAATGGAACAGAAAAAAAACACAACTGAAACAACATAGACTAATAGTAATAATTATGAGATTTGCGACCCTTTGGTACTTTGTCATTAGCTTAAAGTACATGTGACAGGGGTGTAATGTGCCTTTTTTTTTCAGTCGTTCGTCTCCAAGGTTGATAAACAGACACAGAGAGAGAGAGAGAGAGAGAGAGAGAGAGAGAGACAGACAGACAGACAGAGAGACAGAGAGAGAGAGGACACAGATCGTCCACATAACACAAAAATTCGTTCGAATCACACATGTATATAACATTGAAGACGGCATTCTTAAAAAAAAAAGAAAAAAAAAAGTCAGGTATTTTCTCTTTATGGCCTATACATGCAATCTCCCCAGGCGGTCGTCGGACTTGGCTGTGCACAGATCATTGGCAAGGAGAACGCGGGGCGGTGACACTGTGAAGCTTTTGAAAACTGGCTTGACGATGCGTTTCCATACATTGTGTGTGTGCATAAATTATCATTCAAATCATCGTGTTAAAGCCTTCTTGTGTGTGTGTGTGTGTGTGTGTGTGTGTGTGTGTGTGTGTGTGTCTGTGTGTGTGTGTGTGTCTGTGTGTGTGTGTGTGTGTGTGTGTGTGTGTGTGTGTGTGTGTATGATGGTTAAAACATAAAAAATAGATTCAAGCTATTGAATATTATTGTTACACCGTATGTTTGTTGTTGTTTTACACTGCTGTCTTCCACCTACACCCTCCACCCCCAACCCCACAATAAAAGTTACCATGGCAAGATTTTGACGTAACCTACATTACAGAAAAAACACCACTGGAAAATGTATTGCTGTTGAAAATAACACTTTCAAACCATTGAAAGAAATCATTGATATACTTCAGTGTCTTCTATTTCAGAACAATACGCTAAGTACCTCTGCTCCCTCAATTTACTGAACAAAACAAAACATCATCTTTGGTGATATGTTGCATTCACGAACCTTATTCAAATTGTCTTTCATCTACTCAACTACTGTACAAGTGTATGTGATTCTTTCTTTTCTATGCTGTCAGTATGAACATTTATTATTTATTTATTTATTTATCTATTCATCTATTTATCGATTCATTTATTTGTCTTCTTATTTATAAATTTATCAATTTCTTTTCGTGTTTGTTTCTTTTTGCTAAAATTTTAGTCAGAAAAAGCTTTTGCAAAGATGTATCATGAATTTCAATTGTGCTTAACTCAGGCTGTTTCCAACCCGTTTTTATTTTAAGAGGGAATAAACCCTTCTTTGCAAGAAAACCAACCACAAAACAACAACAACAACAACAACAAAAAAACAGCATGAACTTAGTGACCACATAACAGCGTGTTATATACGTGTCTTCGTTCACTGAACACAACCGAAGAGTTGAAGGGTTCTGCTGTGGAGACGACCACTTCAACACTCTCTGCTGTGTCAGCAGTCACCTCGGCTTC
>NC_134887.1:20941985-21049485 GCF_041734735.1 Babylonia areolata
TACGCTACAACACATCTGCCAAGCAGATGCCTGACCGGCAGCGTAACCCAACGCGCTTAGTCAGGCCTTGAGACCCACGTCGTTGTTATTAAACAGTTACCTAAACGTGAGAGTCAATTGTTCTTTCTTTCATTCTTTGTTTTGTTTATTGTAACGAGCAAACGAAGAAAAAACATAAAAGCGGAGGCGGCAGTGGTGATGTTAGTGGCGGAGGCAGTCTCTCTCTCTCTTTGTGTGTAACCATTTCAATAGTTTGCGTACCAGCCTGAGAATACTGGAGCTTTCTTGCGACAGTATGGGCGCGTGCGCGAACGTGTGTGTGTGTGTGTGTGTGTGTGTGTGTGTGTGTGTTTATGTGTGTGTGTGTGTGTGTGTGTGCGTGTGTGCGTGAGTGTGTGTGTTCGTCTACACACTTGCATGTATACATGTAATGGGGCAAGGGTGTGTAAATGAGGTCGAAACACGAAAGCAGCGGGTTGAGCAAAGCAACCTGCCACACACCATTAAGCACATACACTGTGCATCATTTTTTTCGCATTTCTAAAATGTACTTGCCTCGAGTGGGGCGAACAATAATAACACAATAATAAAGACAACAATAAACACAATAAAGACAACAATAAACACAATAAACCCAACAATAAACACAATAATAACACAACAAAAACAATAACAAACACAACAAAAGAAGTAAGAATGCCTTTGTTCTCCTCCCACACATCCTCCTAACCCCTCCCTCATTCCTAGTCCGCTCCCACCATCATCCTCATGTCTCCCGTCGCTCACCACATCCTCTCCCCCACCCTTCACACACATACACACACACATATACTCACTCAAGCACACACAGACACAGACACACACGCTCACTCTCTTACACACGAGTAGAGCAAATCCCACCCCCCCACCACACACCCAACTCTTCCTTCCCCCACCCCTTTCTCTCCCGAAACCCACGCCGTTTCTCAGTGTGTGTGTGTGTGTGTGTGTGTATGACCCGTTCTGTCCCGTTCCCCAGCAAGCCCCATTTCTTCACCGTCACCAACACAGCAACAGTGACAGATACACAGCCAGTTAGACCCGTGCGGCTCGCGGGGCATTCTGAGATGGGCATGTCACCTCCCCCACGTCTTCACGGCCCAGCCGCTAATTGCTGCCACCGGAGATAGAAAAGAGAGATAAACCACTCGCGGCAGGCCCCTTCTTACTGTCTATAACAGTGCTGAAGCCGTTTTGGGGCACACACGCAGTGCGGAAGGGTGGGGGTAAATCACCCTCTCCTTCCCCACCCGAAGGAAACTGGTCGGTTCTGACGGTTCAGCTGCAGTAAAGCGAAAGTTAAGTTATGCCTGGAATTTCCCACGTGTAGTAAGATTCGCTGTATACAATGAAAACCGATTCATTTTTGCTTGGTTTTTAGCACGTTTGCATCTGCTTGAATGTAGATGCCCCCCCCCCCACCCCCTCCCCAGCGCAATGTTGCACATGAGAGAGACAGTTGTAAATTATTGAACTGCGTTTTCGTAACGCTACTTTTTCTTCACACTTTCTGGTTTACATCACCATTTCTTCAACAACAAATATATATATATATATATATATCAAAACATAAAACACATATTCAGCTCTGTCTCTCTTCTAACATCTGTCTATACATACATACATGAATACATACATACATAATTTCATATAGATCTATCAGTATGTAAATCTAAATCTATCTATATGTGCATAATCATATATATAATTCATATATATACGAACGCTTCATGTTGCCCGAGCAGACCGTTGTATTGTGCTCTTTCTCTCTCTCTAAGTCTCTGTCTCTGTCTCTCTCTCTCGGGAGTTTTACATGGCTGTTAAAAGCATCTACGTATGTGTATGTGTATGTGACAAAGGTATTTATTCAGACTTTTTTCAGTGTCCAAGAGGGGTTAAACAAGGTTGTATGCTAAGCTCACAGCTGTTTTCCTTTTTCATCGGTGAATTGGCAGTGGAGTTATCAAAGAAGGGGAGACATGGAATACAAATGATACCTGGCGCAACAGATTTGCTCTTAATGCTATTTGCTGATGATGATGTTCTCTTGTCTGACACACCCATAGGGTTACAAAATCAATTAAATGCCCTTAAGCAAGAAACAGACAGACTACAACAAACAGTGAATCTCGATAAGACCAATATAGTTTTCCGCAGTGGAGGTCATCTTTCGACTCGTGAAAAATGGTGCTGTGGTGATAGGGAAATAAAAGTAACCAATACATATAAATATTTAGGAATGTTATTCACAACAAAATTGAGTTTGACATCTGCGTGGGATGAAGCAAACAGAAAAGGGAAAAAAGGTGTAATCCAAATTATAAAATCACTCAGGAGACTGCGTTCGACTGACGCTTTCCCTTAGTTTGGGCGGGGCAAAGGCAGCTCATGAATAATGAATGCGTCTCGCGGCGCAGGCTGCCTGGCTTCAGCAATTTCTGCAAGTGGTTTATCTCTCTTTTCTAATCTCCGCTGCCACGCAGAACTACCGCTCCCCGCGGCTTGAAACAATTTTTTGTCTAATAGCTGGAGAGACATTGTTTTTATATATATGTGCTTGTTTCTTTGCTTGAGTGGGCTTTTCTGTTCGCTTTAAATACATACGAGGGTCATTCAATAAATAAGGTGAATTTTTCGGTATAAGGACTTCTAATACAGATAGAAGCTTACTTTAAAAAAAAAATTTTTGTTTTACTTCTTTTTCACATGGATTTAATTTGTTTTGCAGATTTAAAAAAAAACTTTGAGAGTTTTGGCGATTAACAAAGATGGCCGACCAAGAAGCATGCTCCAGGATTGAACAGCGGTCAGTTATCAAGTTTTTGGTTGCTGAAGGGTGCAAACCAGTTGAAATTCATAGGAGAATGTCAACTGTGTATGGTGCCACAAATTTCTACAAGTGGGCTAAATTGTTTAAAGAAGGACGGAGCAGTGTTGAGGATGAAGACAGGCCTGGAAGGCCTACAGAAGTGAGGTCTCCTGAGGTGATCGAATCAGTCAATGACCTCATTCAGTCTGACAAAAGGGTGACAGTGGATGGCATTGCAAGGACTTTGAGCTTATCTGTTGGGACAGCACACAAAATTGTCCATGATGACCTTGGCTACTCGAAGGTCAGCTGCCGGTGGGTGCCAAAGATGCTTACTCCAGAGCACAAACAGAGGAGGGTCGAGTTGTCCCAGCAGTGTCTCTGCCGCTATGAGAAGGATGGTGATGAGTTTCTGAAGAAGGTGGTCACATGTGACGAGACATGGGTTTGGCACTATGAGCCTGAGTCCAAACGGCAGTCCATGGAGTGGAAGCACGTAGGCTCTCCAGTGAAGAAGAAGTTCAAGTCCCAGCGGTCCACGAGGAAGGTGATGCTCACCGTTTTTTGGGATATGCAAGGCCCAATCACCATTTCATTCCTTGAGAAAGGAAGCACTGTGAACAGTGCCAACTACTGTGAACTGCTGAGGCAGGTCAAGAAAGACATAAAGAACAAACGCAGGGGTCATCAGTCATAAGGAGTCATCTTGCATCATGACAACGCAAGGCTTCACACAGCAGCCCGAACGGTGCAGACCATCAACGAGCTGGGCTGGGAACTGCTCCCTCATCCCCCTTACAGCCCAGACCTTGCCCCTTCAGACTTTCACCTGTTTGGTCCCTTGAAAGCGTTCACGAGAGGCACGAAGTTTGAAAGTGACATGAAGTCAAACGTGTTGTGAGCGACTGGCTGAGACATCAGTCCAAAGATTTTTACGCTGAGGGAATACGGAAGCTTGTGCACAGATGGGAAAAGTGTGTGACAGTGCTGGGAGACTACGTTGAAAAATTAAAAAAAAGTAAGCTTCTATCTGTATTAGAAGTCCTTATACCGAAAAATTCACCTATTTATTGAATGACCCTCGTACATACATAACTGTATACACATATATATGATGAAATTTAAAAACAAAATATATATATATACATATATCAGTTAAACACAGTGTCGCTTCATATGTATATTCTTTTTAATCTTTTTACATCACTCTGCACGATGTGTGTAATAGATTAAGTGCGCAATGTTTCAATGCCCTGAGTGGGTATGTGAAATAAACCTCTTGACTTGCCTTGTCTTGCCATGCCCAACCCTGCATTGCCTTGCCTTGACTTGCCATGCCCAACCCTGCATTGCCTTGCCTTGACTTGCCATGCCCAACCCTGCATTGCCTTGCCTTGACTTGCCATGCCCTGTCGTGCCCAACCCTGCCTTGCCTTGACTTGCTATGCTCAACCCTGCCTTGCCTTGACTTGCCATGCTCAACCCTGCATTGCCTTGCCTTGCCATGCCATGCCCTGTCGTGCCCAACCCTGCCTTGCCTTGCTTTGCCATGCTCAAGCCTGCCTTGCCTTGCCATGCTCAACCCTGCATTGCCTTGCCTTGCCTTGCCATGCTCAACCCTGCATTGCCTTGCCTTGCCTTGCCATGCTCAACCCTGCATTGCCTTGCCTTGACCTGCCATGCCCTGTCGTGCCCAACCCTGCCTTGCCTTGCCATGCTCAACCCTGCCTTGCCTTGCCTTGCCATGCTCAACCCTGCATTGCCTTGCCTTGCCTTGCCATGCTCAACCCTGCATTGCCTTGCCTTGCCATGCCATGCCCAACCCTGCCTTGCCTTGTCTTGCCATGCTCAACCCTGCATTGCCTTGCCTTGCCATGCCATGCCCTGTCGTGCCCAACCCTGCCTTGCCTTGTCTTGCCATGCTCAACCCTGCATTGCCTTGCCTTGCCATGCCATGCCCTGTCGTGCCCAACCCTGCCTTGTCTTGCCATGCCTTGTCTTGTCGTGCCTTACCTTGCCTCGCTATCATTTTCACCATGCATGTTGTTTTTCTTGCCAGTATATACGCGGAAAGTTTGTAGCACGACTTTGAAAAATAATCATTATCATTGTCTTTATCATTCTTTTCATTTTCAGGTTGGAACTGACCTTGTGTGTGTGTGTGTGTGTGTGTGTGTGTGTGTGTGTGTGTGTGTGTGTGTGTGTGTATACCACTGCGGTTGGTTGAATGCAGGACAAAAAAAAAAAAAAAAGGAGCAGCAGAAGAAAAAAGATCGCATGGTATTGTGTGCGTGTCTGCTTATTTCAGCGAAGCAAGTGAGCCGCGTTCAGCCAACCCTCACTGATCTACTCCTTGTCTAAAACTCTTAAGAGGTAGCAACTTGAAACACCACTTGATAAGTGCCCGTTATGTCCTCTGACATGTAGGGGTAGCAACTTGAAACACCACTTGATAAGTGCCCGTTATGTCCTCTGACATGTAGGGGTAGCAACTTGAAACACCACTTGATAAGTGCCCGTTATGTCGTCTGACATGTAGGGGTAGCAACTTGAAACACCACTTGATAAGTGCCCGTTATGTCCTCTGCCATGTAGGGGTAGCAACTTGAAACACCACTTGATAAGTGCCCGTTATGTCGTCTGACATGTAGGGGTAGCAACTTGAAACACCACTTGATAAGTGCCCGTTATGTCGTCTGACATGTTGAGGCAGCAACGAATTTGTAGCCCTTCGGTTTTCGGTTTTCTCTTCTATCTATTTGTTTATTTATTTACTTATTGTTTTGTGCTTTCGTTTCCGACCGATGTTTCCCTTTGTCACTGTGTGGCCTAGAGGTAACGCGTCCGGCTAGGAAGCGAGAGAATCTGAGCGCGCTGGTTCGAATCACGGCTCAGCCGCCGATATTCCCCCACCCCCCCTCCACTAGACCTTGAGTGGTGGTCTGGACGCTAGTCATTCGGATGAGATGATAAACTGATGTCCCGTGTGCAACATGTACTTAACGCACGTAAAAGAACTCACGGCAACAAAAGGGTTGTTCCTGGCCAAATTCTGTAGAAAAATCCACTTCGATAGGAAAAATAAATAAAACTACACGCAGGAAAAAATACAAAAAAACAACAACAACAACAAAAAAAAAAAAAAAAAAAAAAAAAAAAGGGTGGCGCTAGCGACGCGCTCTCACTGGGGAGAGCAGCCCGAATTTCACACAGAGAAATCTGCTGTGATAAAAAGAAATACAAATATAAAAAAAAGGTAGTTTCATGTGTTGGGAAAATTTGAGACGTTGTATACCTGTCTGCACGCTGGAATTTCCTTTCGTGAGATTAATGAGGCTGTGTTGTGTTTTGTCATATTGTATTGCATTGTATTGTGTTGATTTGTATTGAACTGTACTGCATTGCTCTGCACCACATTGCATTATGTTGTATTGCGTTATGTTATATTGTACTTATTGCATTGCATTACACGACAGTTAGAACCTCGAAGGGGGATGGCCGCACAATTTGTTCATGTACTCGGATGACTACAATGATATTAAAAATAAATAAATTAATAAATAAACAAACACGAGTGTTGGGAGTTAGTGATGTGAATAAATCGATAGTGTGTAAATTTATGTTGTGATAAGGCTTAGTGGCACTTCATCATGAAAAAGATTCGACCAGCGATCAAAAAAAAAAAAAAAAAAAAAAAAAAAAAAAAGTTGAAACGGATGTACATGAAACATTCACAATGCAGAATACAGCGGATTCCTTTCCCGTGATTCAGCTAGCTAGTGAAGCACGGCAAAACACTGGTGTGGCATTTTGCATGTCCGGGTGAAGCTGAGCTGAGTGAACGCACCAATGAAGTGATGGGAAATAAACGAGTGTGTGTGGGCGGAGGGGAAAGGGCGGTGGATGTAAGAGTAAGGGCTGTTGGCTGTGAGACATGACATACTGCGCAGCAAAAGATAAGGCAAAACCCCAAAAAAAGGAGAAGAAAAAGAAAAAAAAAACCCGTCTCCTCTGTTTCTTTCCCATTCTCTTTGGACCAGAAAGCACCCCCCACGCATTCACATCAGGTATGTTTATAGCCTTGATTTATAATTATCAGCATGTGCGCGGCAGTGGTTTGAAACAGTACGTCTTTTCTTGTTCAAATAAGCGCTTATTTTGTGAAGCAACCCTGGGGGCTCATAGTTCAGGTTTTGATCGGTATCAAACACACCCAGGCTGTACACCATTCGTTCAGCCTTGTCTGTGTGTCATGTTCGACACTGGAAGGCAAGTATCAGTTTTGAATAAACGCTCATCTGTGTTTCTTTATTTCTTCAGCTGCCCAGTGTTACTGCTGTGAATACCTACGTAAGTATACAGTGTCGCAGTGCAACACCAGGGGGTGGGTTGCATGGGCGAACTTGGCAGTGCTAAGATTGCTTATCGTTGAGAAAGTTCCCAACTCCACGGTGAATTCCGTATACTGATGAACAATCTTAACTTTAAGCAAACTTAGCGCTGTAAAGATCGTCTCATGCAAGCCGGTCCGGAAAAGATGACATGGACAGACTTTCCCTGTCACCACTGCTCCAGACTGTTCCTCCAGACTTTCCCTGTCACCACTGTTCCAGACTGTTCCTCCAGACTTTCCCTGTCACCACTGCTCCAGACTGTTCCTCCAGACTTTCCCTGTCACCACTGCTCCAGACTGTTCCTCAAGACTTTCACTGTCACCACTGCTCCACACTCTGTTCCTCCAGACTTTCCCTGTCACCACTGTTCCAGACTGTTCCTCCAGACTTTCCCTGTCACCACTGCTCCACACTCTGTTCCTCCAGACTTTCACTGTCACCACTGTTCCAGACTGTTCCTCCAGACTTTCATTGTCACCACTGCTCCACACTCTGTTCCTCCAGACTTTCACTGTCACCACTGTTCCAGACTGTTCCTCCAGACTTTCATTGTCACCACTGCTCCACACTCTGTTCCTCCAGACTTTCACTATCACCACTGTTCCAGACTGTTCCTCCAGACTTTCACTGTCACCACTGCTCCACACTCTGTTCCTCCAGACTTTCACTGTCACCACTGTTCCAGACTGTTCCTCCAGACTTTCACTGTCACCACTGCTCCAGACTGTTCCTCCAGACTTTCACTGTCACCACTGTTCCAGACTGTTCCTCAAGACTTTCATTGTCACCACTGCTCCACACTCTGTTCCTCCAGACTTTCACTATCACCACTGTTCCAGACTGTTCCTCCAGACTTTCACTGTCACCACTGTTCCAGACTGTTCCTCCAGACTTTCATTGTCACCACTGCTCCACACTCTGTTCCTTCAAACTAGAGTTGCAAAACCTTCTTCAAGTCCATCGATGACTTGAAAAACTATATAAAAAATGTCCCCTTCGGATGTGAAGGAAATCCACAGTGCATACGTGTCATTGACACTTCCCTTGTGAGCCTCTCAACTGCCTGTGAAAATTAACATGCAGCACTGGCTTGGACTTCTGTCGTTTGAATCATGAAGAAGAAAAAATGTCGCAAAAAGTGCTTTTCTTGTTTATTGCTTAATATTTCACACACGTGGTCTCGTACAGATTTCGATCCATGCGTCTGGGAGTGAAAACTGTCATGGGAGACTGCTCTCTCTCTCTCTTTGAATTAGAGTGGATCTATTGTCGTTTAGATTCGCTACGAAGTATAAAGTGATATCGCATTTATATCAAAAACGTCACAATTGTTGATAATAGAATTTTTCGTTTAAAAACTTTTTAACCTTAACAACATGTATCGTAGTCGTCACAACGAAACAGCAGCGATCCTCTTGTCTGTTTTCATCAATAACTTTGGACCATCAGAACAGAAAGTGCTTTGTTGAAGATGGAGAGACTGACCATGTGTCTTTGGAATGTTGGAGATGGTGTTGGCTTATTCATTTCAAGATGCAGTTTACTTTTCAATTCGAAATGAATATATTATATTTTCCTGTCCAACTGCAGCTATGCATGATCTACTTTGTATCCTTTCGTGGGAAATTGAAGAACGTGCACGGTGCATCGTTGTGTTGTGCATCCAGGCGTTGTGTGTCTGTGTTGTGTGTGCGTTGTGTATCTGTGTGTTGTGCGTGTGTGCGTTATCAATATGTGCGTTGTGTGTGTCTGTACGTTGTGTATCTGTGCGTTGTGTGTCTGTACGTTGTGTATCTGTGCGTTGTGTATCTGTACGTTGTGTATATGTACGTTGTGTATCTGTACGTTGTGTATATGTACGTTGTGTATATGTACGTTGTGTATCTGTGCGTTGTGTGTCTGTGCGTTGTATATATGTACGTTGTGTATCTGTGCGTTGTGTGTCTGTGCGTTGTGTGTCTGTACGTTGTGTATCTGTGCGTTGTGTGTCTGTGCGTTGTGTATCTGTGCGTTGTGTGTCCGTGCGTGAGCAATACCCGGAGCGAAACGTGCTTGCTCGTACGTTGAAGATCCAATTGCTTTTCGCACCCTGTTTACTTACTCACCACTGATATCGGCAGTCCTACAGAGGAAGAAAAGCGGCGAGACGGTCAACAAACAGGCCTGTTCTTTACTTCCTACTTGCGTTTCAAGCCTCTCCCTACCCTCTTCTCCACTATTATCCTCAAGTATCCGTAGACGCTCCACCTCCCCCCCCCGCCCCCCCCACACACACACAACGACTTCCCCTCCCGCTATATGAACGCTCACACACATTTGTCCCCCCATCGATACCACCTTCCCTCTTCTCGCTCACCAATTTGAACAACGACTGCTGTCGCTGTTTGTCCAAGTCTCGCGGTGTTTGTATTCAGTTACCACCACCCTCTGCTTGCTTGCTTTCTCTCCCATCGAAAACCGCTGGTTTTTGTTGTTTTTTGTTGTTGTTTTTTTAGAAATTAAAACTTGAGTGAAGATCGCAGCCCTCCTTATAATTGTCACTTCCACCACTACTGAATGACAACAAACAACTGCCAATAACAACATACGAATAAAAAAAATATTTGTTTGGCACTGTTCTCTCAAAATGTTGAAAACTACACACTGGCTATGAACACACACACACACACACACACACACACGATTGTCCGTGGGTAGGCATGTACACATGCGCATACTTTTGTACATGTCACAGAAAGAGAGGAGGGAGGTGTGGGGTGGTGAACTCGTTTGCTTTGCAACGCCATGCACATTGACACAACGGTGAGGCCATCTCATTTACATGTGTGTGTGTGTGTGTGTGTGTGTGAACAGGTAACCGTGTTCTCTGTGAACGTCATGTCAGTGCAGGAAACGTTGTCACCCCAAAGCAGCTGTGGACTGGCCCGTGAAGTGGGTGCAGCTTTTGAAGAGCACAATGGAACAGCGAGAGATGATGGAAGGGGTACTTAAAAAAAGAAAGAAAAAAGATCAGGGGGTGGGGGTGAGGGAGAAGACAATGACAAGGACAATTTTTTTTGTCTATTGTGGGGAGAGAGAGAGAGAGGGAGAGCTGGGAAGGGTGTGGAGGAGCCATTGAGGTAAACGGTATATTCCTGGACGGTTAGTTTACGTACTTGTTAGCGTTGATAAAATGGCTGTAGGCAACAGACAGAAAAAAGAGGGGTCGGGTAAATGATAATAATAATAAGAAGAAGAACAAGAGGAAGAAGAAATATATATCTATGTATATAAACACAAAATGCTAACATGCTGCGTTTTCAACAGCGAACAGCCTGCTACACAAACTATCGGGAAAAACAACAACAGCAAAAAAACAACAACAAAAAAAACAAAAAAACAAAAACAAAACGTCTCTATTCACAAATTCGCTCGGCTGCTTACTCTCTTCCTCACTGAACACAATGGGTTCCAAGTATTCGGATGTCATGTTATTCACACAACTAACGGCCACATTCTATTCCACTCGCATTACACTGAACATTTTCTGTTCAGGAACGAAAATACTAATACACACGCAAATACCCTAGAAGCATGTATTTCTTACTCATTCTATCATTCCAGTGTAAAAACGGATAAATTTAGAAAGATGATGAATGTTTGATAAGAGAAAAGGTGAAGCTGGAACCTGTATTCCAAAAGAAGATATTATTTCGTATGCATGCGCTCGTTCTTATGTCTGCGCTATCTAATGATATTCGAACACTGTATTGACATATATTTTCTTTTTTTTCAGAAATAAAGAAAAAAATATAAAGATATGTTAAAAAACTGAGTATCACACACACACACACACACACACACACACACACAGAGAGAGTTTAAGAAAGGCAGACAAATACATACAGACACAGAAAGCGATTCATCCACCCAGAAAACGGGACAGCAGGACTCACGACAACACCCGCTAAAAGGACGGTAACGAAACCGGACCAGACCATCATCCCTGTTCAGCGAGCTTCCCTCAAACATTTCAATTGGCCGACTGCTGCACTCATCACTGACTGACTGACTGACTCACCGATTCGCACAACCACCCTCACCGAATCTAACCCCGAACCATGGAACACGCCATGTGTTTGATTCCGAGATGCAGACTGCCATGAGTGATATCACTGTCCCGTTGCCATTCAATAAAGCGGAATCATGCCCCCCCCCCCCCCAACACACCTCCCAGTCACGCATAGTCAGCATACCCCTTCCCTCACCTTTCAGAATACTCTCAATAAGGTCATACTGCAATAGCGGTGCGCACCACTGGCGGGGTTTGGTTAATCTGCCAACCAATCAACGTCTTGAATTTCATGGTTATTAAATTTTCTCGTACGGATACAATACGTATTTGTCATTATATTTTGCTTTCATCGTGTTTTCGTCCGTTTTGTCATTTCTCCCATTTCTTTCATACGCATTTGTGTCAGCTGTCTGTATTGTAAAAATGGAAGTAAAAAACATGTTTAAAAAACAGCTTTTCTCTTACGCTTTGGAAAATGCTAATACAGACAATGATATATGTGATTATAAAGTACACGAACAAAAGCAATCAAATTTGATTAAAAGGATTTTTTTTTCTGATGTCAGAGAAGATGCTGACATAGCCCAAAGGACAGCAGCATACATAAGTGATTAATTAGAAGGGGAAAAAAAGATACATATGCAGAAAATGACCAGCCATAATAAACTGTGGAAGGAAACAAACAAATAAGGAAAAGCTTGCTCTTGTCCTTGCTGGATCCTGCAGTTTCTCCGACTTTAATCTTTTTTTTTTCTCCTTTTTTTGTTTTGATGAGTAAAATCCTAGAGCCAACGTATACATCCTCATAACACACTATGTTGCACTTCTTCGTGGTCATTGTTAGATGTGATTCCTCAAAAAGGCAACCATGGCTCCAATCCTCATATGTTTCAACCCTTGCTGATACAACGCACAGTCAGTGCGCAAGACTTCAGCCCCCCCCCCCCATACCCTCCCCCCTCGCCCCCCTTACCCCACACCCACACATCCCAACCCCATTAGCTTCGAAAATGATGAAAAGAAAATACCATGCAGTCCCAGCGTGAGCAGCACTGTTTGTGTTACCTGACTGGTTTCAACATGATTTCATTCTCGAAAACATGTAAAGACATTAAAAAAGCAACAAGCTGAAGCTTGAAGGTGTGCTCGGTAAGCAGCACGTGCACACAGTGAACACATAACACAGCAGTATTATAAGCAACATCAAATTAACTGATTGGTGGATATCAGATTTAATAGACATGTCATATTTCCTGGGTTCGTGTGGCAGATGTTACAGACAGGCCAAACATGGAAGTCAGCAGTCAGGCACACAATATTAACAAATCAGAATTGTACTTCGGATGCGCCACTGCTGAGTTGGTTTGGCGTTTGGATTCATAGTCAGTGTTAATCGGTGACCAGGGCTCAAGGCCCGTTTCGGCAAGGTATTGTGACCTGGTGGGAAAGGCGTTTTACTCAGATTTTCCCACTCCACACTCAGGTGTGAATGGGGACCTGACTTCAGTTGGGGAAGGTTAAACTGGCGGTAGGAGAGGACTTGGTCCCGCCTTCCTGTGCCGAGGAAATCACACTGGAGCACAGCATAGCATTTGAACAGCACTCGCCAACAGGACATCCCAACGAATACTCTGCAGACGATGAGTTAAAACCAGTTGGTGTATGACTCGAACTGAAAAAGGAGTTCCTATTTTTCTACAGAAGTTGTGCCGCGAGTTGGTTCACCTCATTGCTATCGAGTTGTGCTGGTCCTTATACAGAACTACTAAAATGCGTGGTAGGGCATGAAAGAGATATCAACAAAGTTATGTCTTGATTGTGAACTGTCTATTTCTGTCTTAACTATATGTTACATATTACTGTGTACATTTTAAGTGCCTGTGTGTGCTGGACAAAAATATTTCGGCCTAAGTCCACTAAGTCACGACTGATTTTAAAACAAAATTATCGACAAGTTCTTAAACGGTTAAGAGAGGTATATTTAGGTTATTTGTCGGAAGAAATAGACAATGCATACATCTCTCTCGGCAACGTCCACATTTCTTCCCCTCCACTCCTCTGGTTACTGATGGCGTGAACATCCAGACCTTGTTGTGAACACTGCTCATTCCGTTTTGAAGGGAACAATTGTGGATGTCCTCTCTCTCTCTCTCTCTCTGTACTGTCCATTCAAATAACTCTTGTGACTGGAATTTCTTCACCAATGAACTGGCATGCATTTTTGACTCACTTGTGTAAACAAAGTGAATCTATGTTTTAACCCGGTGTTCAGGTGTGTGTGTGTGTGTGTGTGTGTGTGTGTGTGTGTCCGTCCGTGGTAAACTTTAACATTGACATTTTCTCTGCAAATACTTTGTCAGTTGACACCAAATTAGGCATAAAAATAGGAAAAATTCAGTTCTTTCTAGTCATCATGTTTAAAACAATATTGCACCTCTGGGATGGGCGCACAAAAATAAAAAATGAAGCCTAATTATCTGCAAACTGCATTTACTGTTATATTTATATTTTTTGTATTCTCTAAACTTGCCACTTTGATCTGATATTCTGACCAAACAACAAGAGCAGTCATTATTATCATTTTTTGTTCAAACAGGAACTTCTTTTGCTAAGCATGGAAGTTTTATTTATTTTGCAAACGTTTTGGTGCAGTAGGTAAAAAAGGGAAATTACTCTTTTAATTAATGCTAGGGGACTTAATTCACTTTAAACTGGTCTTTCTCATCTTAAACATTACATTTTGAAATTATATACAATACATAAAAAGCTTGGATTTTTTTTCCAGTGTATCACAAGTGAGTCTTGAAGGCCTTGCCTCTCTTGTTTTTTATTTATTTTTTTTGTTTTGTTTTTTAACTAAGACGGAATCTGCAGCGCACTGTTCTCATGAATGCATTCAGAACGTTGTGGGCAGTAGTATAAGGGATGGGGGTTCTATATGTGCCCATTTAAGCGTCCATAAGGCCCAACAACGCCTTAAACCATAAAAAAAACCCACGCAAACGGTTTTTTTCGGCTTAAAAAGGTGTATGGAGAGCCAAATCACTAGATAAAAAAATGATGGTTAAATATGTGTATGGAGGGGGGAGTCAAATGGTCATGGGGGTTCTATATGTAACGATTTAAGCGTCCATAAGGCCCAACAACCATAAAAACGAAAAACGGCTTAAAAAGGTGTATGGAGAGCGAAACGATCCCCGCGCGTGTGTGTGTGTGTGTGTGTGCCAGCAAGCTAGCGACCGCTCGGCGTGGGATCAATAGCTAAGAGTGTGGTCGCGCGCAGATCTTCCCGCCCGCGCGCACGGCTTGTGATCACCCTTTTAGAGAAACATTATATAGAAAAAATGCCTAGCAACCGCTCGGCATGTGTGGGACGGGATAAATAGCTAAGAGTGTGGTCCCGCCCACCTCGCAGATCTTCCCGCCCACGCGCACGGCTTGTGATCACCCTTTTAGAGAAATACATTATATTGTAATATAGAAAAAATGCCTTTTCCGCGTAACATTTGCAAGTACCCCAAAGTTAAAACAAGTGGAGTATGCGGTCGACCTTGCATGGGACTCTATTGCAAAGATCATATTAAATGCCATAGAAAAGGAATGCCACTTCCAGTACTTTGTTTAAAATGCAACCTTTATGTACGCACGAAGTATGCTATTTGTTGTACATGTAAGTATAAAAAAGAGATGCCTCCTCCCGTGGAGAAAAAGATTGATCCTATACCCGATTGTGGAGAACATTCAAGCAACTCTGAGGATGAGGATTATGCTTCTGATGATGATGACCCTTTTGAACCCTATTCTAGAGGGTATATTCCACCCTTTGGTGGAGTTATCATTGGATTCAGAGATTGATCAGCTTGTGAAATCCTATTAGAGAAAAGATTATATATAGAACATATTGAGAGTAAAAATGACGCAACGATATTCTGAAAAGTATTACCGTGATCCTGCTTCTAAAAAAGAGATTCCTAATCATGAATCTATGAATAAAACTGAGTTGATTAAAGCACTGGGGTTTGATGCTTTGGAGGGGGAGACCAATGCTACGCTTAAAGATATTGCACGAAAGCTCAAAATTCGTGGTTTTAGTAGAATGAAAAAAGATGAACTTATTAAAAATATACGTAAACTACAACATAAAGCTGAATCCACGGAGGAGTTTGGTAGTATTATTAAAAATTATAAACTTGCGGCTCTTCCAAATGAAATAGATCCGCTTTCGTTTATGATGAGTAAAGTGGACACTATTAACCAAAAAGCTATTCCACTGACCAAACAAAATATTGTTTTAACGGTGGAGTTTGGTCAAATTAAAAATGATGATACTACTGTAGCTGTATTTCGATCGGAATATCAAAGTATTATTGATGTTGTTGATGATCAAGATATTGAAAAACAAATAAAACATATTTTGTTAAAAATAGAAAATTTTACAAATGAAGGTTCAGGATGGTTCATTAAAAGAATCTTTAGTTTATGGGTGAATAGAGTTTCTATTACATTTCCAGGATCCTTTATTGAATCACCACAGTGGTTAAAAAATAAAAGAGCTGTGATTAATATTAAAAATAAAGATGATCAATGTATAAGACATTGTTTACGTGCACACAAGTTTCCAACAAAAACGAATTCTAATTTAACTTCTGCCTATCCTTCTGATGATGGGTTAAATTTTGAAAATATTGACTTTCCTACACCTATAAAACAAAGATTGAGACTCAAAATAATATTGCTATTAATGTATACTATTTAAAAAATAAAACGATTGAACGTGCAAGAATATCAAAACAACCCACCAACATGGAGCGTATTAAACTTCTTATTATAGAAAATGAAAATGGTGGACAACATTATACTTATATTAAGAACTTTAACAGACTACTTAGTAATACAAACAAACACAAAGCAGCAATGTACTTTTGTGAGTATTGCTTGACAGGTACAACATCATCAGAACTTTTAGAAGAACATATTAAGCGATGCGCGCAGATCAACCACAAGAACTATTCTCGCGTTGAGATGCCATCGGAGAAGACAAAAATGATCAAATTTACCAATTTTCAAAATCAAATGCAAGTTAGTGATGTGATATATGCTGATTTTGAGGCGATTTGTAAAGAAATAAAAGACGATTCCGATTCGAATAAGACCATCAAAGAAAGCGAACACATCATCTCGTCATACGGGTTTGTGCATGTTAGGTCTGATGGAAGGGCGTACAAACCGCAACTATTTCGTGGTGAGAATGCGGTCAGTCATTTTCTCGAAAAACTTCGAATTATATATTATCATACTGTCAAGGAATTGAAAAAACCAGTTCCAATAAAGATGACCAAAAAAGATAACGAATCGTTTGAAAACGAACGAGTTTGTTGGATATGTAGAGGGGAACTGCTCGCAAATGATAAAGTAAGAGATCATGACCATATCACAGGGAACTATAGAGGTGCCGCGCATGCATCGTGTAATCTTAAATTGAGAATAAAACCCGACGAATTTGTGTTGCCGATATTATTTCACAACCTCAAAGGTTACGACTCTCACGCGATCATTTCGGAGCTCGCGAACAAAGGTGGTGGTAGAATTACATGTATCGCGAATAATAAAGAGAAGTACATCACATTCAGTTGGGGAAGGTTGAAGTTTTTAGATAGTTTCGCATTCTTGAGTTCGAGTCTCAACCAGCTTGCGAAGAACCTTCCGGATGATAAGAAGTTTTTAACGCGCAAACATTTCACAGATGAGGAGGAGTTCAAGCTCGTTACGAGAAAAGGAGTCTTTCCGTACGAATATATTACCGATTGGAGTAAATACGAAGATACACAACTACCAAAGAAAAGTCATTTCTTTAGTAAACTTAACAACACGGATATATCAGAAAGTGACCACAAGCATGCCTTGAATGTGTGGAAGAAGTTTAAATGTAAGAATCTGGGTGATTATAACGATCTGTACTTAGTCACTGATGTGCTGTTACTTGCCGATGTGTTCCAGAATTTTAGAAACAGGTGTTTGCGAACTCATAATCTCGATCCTGTTCATTATTACACGCTTCCCGGAATGTCTTGGGATGCTTTACTCAAGAGTACGGGAATAGAACTCGAACTGTTGACGGATATCGAACAATATAACATGATAGAGGCGGGAATACGCGGTGGAATCAGTATGACTGTAAGAAGATACGCGGAGGCTAATAACAAGTATATGAAAGATTACAGGCCTGAAAAAACGGATTCGTATATCATGTATCTCGACGCGAACAACTTGTATGGTTGGGCGATGTTACAAGCTTTACCCACAGGTGGATTTATCTGGGATAACGATGCCAATCTCGAAAAGATTCTAAATCACCCCGACGATGATGAGACGGGATATATTGTGGAGTGTGATATCGAGTACCCTAAGGAATTACACGACGAACATAACGATTATCCCCTAGCTCCTGAGAAAATAGAAATAAAACTCGAAAACCTCTCACCCTATCAACGACGCCTTCGTGAAAAACTCGAGATGCGCGGAAAGGAAACGAGAAAATTAGTTCCGAATCTATGGAATAAGGTTGGTTATGTCGTTCACTATAGAAATCTCAAGCTATACCCGCAACTTGGCATGAAAGTAACTAAAATCACAAAAGTGTTAAAGTTTAATCAAAGTCCCTGGATGGCGCCCTATATATTGATGAACACCAAACTGAGACAAGCTGCTACTAACGATGCCAATAAAGATCTGTATAAATTAATGAACAACTCGGTATTTGGTAAAACTATGGAAAATATCAGAATGAGAACGAATATCAAATTATTCAAGTTAGATGAAGAGGACAAGGCACGCAAACTAATAAACAAACCGGCTTATGTCGATCATATGATCATCAACGAGAAACTTCTAGCGATTCACTACAAAAAAAATAAGCTTGTGCTCAATAAACCTATCTATATCGGGATGGCCATTCTCGACCTATCAAAGTATCTCATGTATGATTTGTATTACAACCACTACAAGAAAAAATATGGATGCAGGTTGTTATATACTGATACCGATTCATTCATTCTCCACGTAGAATGTGAGGATTTTATCGCTGGTATGGATGATAATGTACATGACCGCAGTAATTTTCCAAAAGATCATCGATTGTATGATAAATCGATAGAGAAAGTGCCAGGATACATGAAAAGTGAGCTCGGATGTAAACCGATCCGACAATTCTGCGGCTTGCGCTCGAAGATGTATTCGGTTGTAGCGGATGATGGATCAGTTATCAAGAAAGCCAAGGGCATAAAAAAATGTGTGGTGAAGGATGAAATTGAACCCGATATGTATAAGGAGTGTATTGATCGATCTGTTCAATTTACTAATTGTATGAGAACGTTCAGATCGTATAAGCACAAGATGTACACGATCAAGCAAATGAAGACATCACTCTCACCGTACGATTCCAAACGCTATTGGCTAGATGATGGTATTACATCTTACGCCTACGGGCACTATGGTATTTCTGTATCGTGAGGAACAACCTTAAGCTCTTCGTGTACAAACCCTCTGGATGGGCCATTTTGTAAATAATAAAGAACAGGATCGCCGGGCATCATACGCTTAATATTATAAACTTTAAGAGACCAAACGGGATCCGTTGCTCGTTTGCGAGCTCCACCCTCGAGCTCACCGGGCTCATACAAGTACCGAACTTGCGCATCACGCGGTAACTCTCCTTTATCATCTTTAGTCGGTGCAGAGGATTCGGCTTCTACCGATTTGGCCTTTATTGCGACCAACGGATTCTTACCTATAAGTCTCGTCACCTCATTATTCAATGCAGCCACAACAGCCGGTAATCTAGTGACCCATTCTGTTGATCGATTCGGCGATTTCATTTCAGCCACATATTGATGACTAAACAATCGTTCTGCCAGCGTACGATTAAATCTTTCTACAATAGCCTGGCTTCTGTGTGTCTTTCCACGCCTTACTTTTAAAAAAATTTTATTCACAGCACCCATAAACTCTCAGCCAGGATCTACCTGAAGAAGTTTGGGCAACTTCAATGGGCTACGGTCGTAAATACGTAAAAAAGCGGCCGCCACTTCGACGCTGTCTTTCGTTGTTAGGGGTTCGGCTTCTTTATATCGACTCGCAACATCAACGACAGTCAGTGCATACTTATACGTCTTACGCCCGATTCTGTCATAGGGTAAAAATAAAAGGTCAGCCTGATGAACCTCATTTGGGACAGTAATATCAAATTTTGCTCTCGGAATATACTTTGGAGGGGGTAGATAAATTTGCCATATAGCTTGTTTTTGTAACCATTTTCTAGCCTCATCCTCAGACACCTTGGCTGCTTTCGCGAGTTTTTTAATCGCCGAATAACCCTTCCAATAACCGCTTGGGCTGTAATAGATCTTTTCCATTTTATTTAAGAAAGTAAATGTTTAATATTTTGAAATCGCAAAACCAAAAATGACCATGGTCATGGTCATGATAATAAATACGTATTCTCGATCTTTTTGTCCCTCTGAGGGTGTATAAAAATCTGAAAGTTGGGGTTTATGAGAAAGAGGGGGTAGTGGCTCCCCCATCACTTTATAATATTCTTGCATAGCCATATCCACATCCTTAAACGTGTTCACAGCATGTTGTTGTTGTCTTAGTTTTTCATTTATATAATCTAAACGTTGAATCCTCTCTTTCTGCCATTCTGCGGTCGCTGCCTGAAGTTGTTCTTGCGCTTTGTTGTGTCGTTTCTGTTCTTCTAATGCGTCTGAAGACCCCAGTTTACTAAATAAAAAATTACTTCCGGTAAATGCTAAAGCGTTTACTATTGCCTCACCAACGAGTAACGCTACTGATGCCATACTATAATGATGATATTATTATTACTTCAAAATATCATGTGGGAGAATACCTTGTTTTTCCAACATATCCTTCGTAGCCATAGCGAGGGCTATATCCAAAGTGACCATCCCGATATCTTCGAGGTTGAAAGCCAGTCTAGGTGTCGGGGCTTTCGTAAATATTAATTTTGTCAATCTCGAGTAACCAGCGGCCAATGCGCTGACCACAACCGCGTGGTATACAGTGTTTGCAATTTCTTTACCGTTTATATTTGGTGTTGCCATTGTTTATAAATAGTGTTCAAATTAATGTTCAAAACATGATAAATGGGTTGGGTTTTGTTACCACAGGTGGTGGTTGTACTGGTTTTTTCGACCGATTAAAATATATGTAAACACCACAACCTATTATCATCGTAGCAGCAGCAATGTACAAGGGATTGATAAAAACGTGATCTGGTCTCCTCGATGATGGTTCTTCTTCTTGTTGTTGTTCTTTCGCTTTTCGAAGTTTTTCGAGAAGTTCTTCATGTTTTGCTTTTCTAGCAGCAGCACCTTTTCGACCCGCTTCAACTTTCTTCTGATTCTTTGGTTTCGTTACTTCCTCCATTATATTTATTAAATTGACAATGTTTAACAGTAGTTACAGCTGTGGTGAGCGGAGCTAAGAACATGCCAAATCTGTGATATAGTTCGCAAGTAAAGCTGTTAAGTGCATGTCCCAGGAATGGATCTTGCTCGAGATCACTATTTAATTTTGTTTGGTCATCAATTGGGAGATACATACAAACTGCTCTGGTATACAGTTGTATAATTGTATTACCGAGTGATTTTGTAATCATCGATCCTAAACTCGTATGTCGTATAAAGCTTGTCTATATCCGGATGTTTCATCGCTTCGATTTTATCAACACTAAACTCTTTCCCTAAATATTCTTTTGCTCCACCGGCTGAGACCACCGCCATAAGCCTGTCGCGTTTGGGATCCTCGGATAGTAATTGGTCCATCTTCTTCTTATATTCTATATACCTCCTTTTAAGTTTAAAATAATGAAAAACTACAAATCCAATGACTAAAAGTGTTAAGAAATTGCTAACCAGTGCTAAGGAACTGTTAAGCAGTGTTAAGAAATTGTTAAGCATTGTTGATTATTACTAGCAAATTTTATATGCAACTGGTTGATCAGTTTTTAATATCAACTTGGAGTGTTTGGTATTTGCCAATGATTTCCTAACCTCTTTACGTTCATTTTGTGTTGGAATGACATCGTTTTCTCTTAAACACTCATCAAACGAGTCCCTATCCTTACAGTGAAATAAAGCCACCCATTTTGTTTGTTCGCGAAGGTCAGTAAGAACCGAGTTGTATTTCTGAGTCAACACCCACACAGACTGTTTCGCGTGTCTTCCAGAAAATGCGAGTTTACTCAACATTTGCTTCTTTTGAGTAAGAGCCTTTAAGTCACTACAGTCATCGATGATGTACAACGTTGGCTCCCCGGCAAATATTTCAAAAAACAGCCCAAGCCATTCGTGAAGTTTATCACCGGGATTAACGGTGTATACCCCGCGGTCCTTTCTTACCCACACTCGGGATCGATAGGCTTTATTATATTCGAGAGTAGGGCATAGAATTACAATATTCTCGAACACACCACGATATGTCGTTTGTAATAAATCTAAAATAAATTCGGTCTTACCACACCCAGTTTGCCCACAAATAATTGCGGAATGTGCTTCTTTAGTAAACAGCCTCGACAAATCTTCCATCTTCTATATTTAATTGTCCATCCATAATTACAAATACATACGCATTTAGCGGTTCTGCCGTTTCAGCTTTTTTCTGAATCTGAATCGTAATGCCTTCAGACGCATTTTCGATACGACGTCCACTCCCGTGAAGAGAATTATCATCTGTGGTGCGCATATCCAACCAAAGAGCATAATTATTCGTGAAATATTCACCGATTGTGACATCCGCTAGTTCTAAATCTTTTACCACTTTGTCTACTTCGGGGTCGCGTTTTTGCGTTCCGAAAAACTTTCTGATTTCATCCCATTGTTGATAGGAACGCATACCTTGACTAAACAGTTGATTGGACACACCTTCGATCGTCACTTCAACCTTATTGATCTTAGGATTGTAATACTTATCAAACAACAGCAGTACCCCCTTCATACTTTTTGCCGGCACGTTGAGATTAATATTCCAGAGTGTGTCAGATTTGTCCAGAGAAATTTTACGATGTCGTAGTATTCTATCATATAAAATAGCGAGCCTACCCGAATAATAACCGGCTATCTGTCTCGCAAGTTCGGGTTGTGTGACTTTCTCGAACTCGAGACTAATCCCTTCTATCGTATAGGATACATCCGGGTCTGTGCTGCGGATAACCTTGTTATAAGCGTTAAAGGTAAGTTCATACTCCAGGCGATCGCCAAGAGCACTCTGATAAAATGGTGCATGAGATTCTAGCAATTCGAAATCAAGCGGAATACAAAATCGATTACCATAAGCCTCCGCAATGGCAACATCTCTAGCGATAGTGTTATCTTTATTGTCCGCGTTAATACGCAATCGTGTCACATTGCGGTGTGTAGATAAGTCAATACCTTGATAAACGGCGTTTCTTCGTTCTTGTCGAGTTCACCAAAGATCTCCATAAGTATAAAATACATCACTATCTTCAACGCTCATGATTTCATTACCGGAAATGCGAATGGTTGTTTTACGTACTATGGCTCTACCAATATTATCAATGAGTGTTCTGTCGCATCTGTTGTAGAAGTCAAAGAAATTTTGAATGCTAGTCGAACACTCCCCGGAACAATCACATCGTCAACACCTAAATTAGGAAAGCGTACAAGAAGTTGTTGATTCTGATCGATAGTTGATGGATTGTTAGTAATCACGACAGTCTGCCGTACGCCCTTTATCCCCCGCGGCTCCCGCAAACTTCTCATTGGATTAAGCTTTCTTCCACTCATTTTTTGTTTTATATAGATATAATGATATAACTTTATATTATAAGTTTAATATGGCGGAAGGTGGTGAGATGGCGGAAGGATTCGCAGAAGGTGGTGAGTCAATAATAGAATCTGGTTCCTTGCAAACAGAATCATTAAAGAGCGCGGTTAATGATTACTATGATGCATTTGGACAAGAGCCCGATGTTGGGTGAAATTATGCCAATTTTGAACTTGATAGTAGAGGTTCACTACGATTAAAAAATAATCCAGATTTTAATATCATTAACGTCCGCACGAAAAAACACCTAGCACTTTCAACACTAGCGGGAAAATCTGGTGGAGCAAATATTATTCGCGAGGAACTTGGTTTTGTAGACTGGAGGAGGAAAAACTTAAAACCCCAAACGGTCGCGGCTCTCCAAAAGGCTGAAGCCAAACTGGGCGAAGAAATTGAGATGGATGATTTCTCACCAAATACAATCGATGAAGTACTTAAAACTATAGATGATCCTCCCCTGGATCTGGATGGCATCGATGAACTGGGTGGTTATATTCGTGAACTCAAAGGTTTAGACAAAGCCATGCAAAGACATCGCGGTAATCATTCTGACAACCTCTCAAAACTCCCTCACCTGGATGAAGAAATATCAACTTTAAAAATAAGAATTTGGTCTGCGGAACTAGCTGATAAAGATGAAAGCAAAATCAAACCCTTGCGTTTACAATTAGAAGATCTAAACATCGAGCGTGCTGCACGACTAGAAGTGATATCAATACACAAAGAAGCACTGCGATCTCAAATCAGCAGAATGCGTGAAACGATACACAGAATTCTTGAGGAGGACACAACACTAGCGGAACGTATTCGAACGCTTTTTAGAGAACAAGGCATTACTATCGTTTCCATTCTTACTGCCTTTGGTATGATTATCAGCACTATCGTTTTGGCCGTCACGGGTGGAGGGGGCACTCCACAGGCGCGGGCGCCGGGTAAAAAAGATGACAACTGGATAAGAAAAAGACTTAAAGATTTGGGAGAATTACTTAAAAAATTAGGTTTAAAGGCGATTGATGCCCTCCCAGGAGTCATTGGGGCTATTGTTTCGTGGTTATTAAGCACGTTGGGTAAAGCGGTTGGGTGGTTAGCCAACAACCTGTGGGCACTCGTGCTCGGTGCTGGCCTCCTCCTGTTTGATTATTTAAAGAAGAGAAAGTAAATACCACCTAGACCTATCAATCCTAAAGTAAGAGCGACTTTATAGTCTTTGTGAGTTGTTGGCTCTTCTTCGTACGATACTTTCGCTGGTTTGAGTTTAAATTTGTTATCCAAAGAACCTGCACCATACAGAAAGGGTCTATTACCAGCACCGGTAGCTATTGCAAATCCAGGTCGAGATGTTTGTATTAATTTTTTATTTCTATAGGTAAGAGTGCACCACCCGCGAATGCCTAACAAAACTCTCGTTTCACCCGCTCCTGTCCTCGGTGTTGTCAAAGGCTTGTGTGATTTATAATCGAGCACCGTATTACTCGCATCAAGCATTGCCAAGTCTGCATCAGAAGGTGGCACAAGAGCCCAGTGACCTCTAGACCATTGAAGAGCTTTTCCTGATGGGGCAACAAAATAGTATGCATGTACATTTGGTGGAACACTTGGATGTTGAGTTGGTGGAACACTCTGGGGTGAAACACTCTGGGTAGGTGGTTCGTTTAATCCATCATTAACACCAATATTCTGTTCTTCTGTCGCAATGACAATTTTATTATTATAATTAATGCGTGTACCAACCCTCAATGCCATATCAGATGGGGCCATATAAAGGCCAACACCAAATGCAAAGTTTACTTCGGATCTCGCGTACTGGAGAACGTCCTGGTATTTTTTTATCGCCGTTTGTAGGTTTTCGGGGGCATTAATCGCATCTTCAACATTGGCTAAAAATTGTTTTTGTGCATCAAATCCAGTTCCTTTTGTTGTTATACTCGTGCGCGTTTGCGCTTGTGACCCTATTAGAGCCCACACATAAGTGCGAATGCTATCGTTGAGACGAACTATCCCCGCATGTGTAAAACCCAACCCCTTATCAGGAATAAATGTTGTCCAAGCCCGGGTGATGTCCACCGTATGTCTGATTTTATCATGGGGGCTAAAGAACACAGGTCCTCTGTTTCTCATTGCCTGTCGTGCAGCCCCACCGGGGGTCTCAGCCTGAATAAATTCTCCCAAACCAAAGCCATGCTTTTCTATTTTCTGTCTCCAATCCCTCTGCCCAAATTCGGCACACAAACGCTGATAAACTGCTTTATCAAACGGATTATTATACATGTTAAATGCTTGGTCGGTGGGTATCGGGATTTTTAACTCGTCCAATAACCTCCGAATCTGATAGTAAAAATGAAACCTATACACGGCTCGAATAAACGGATCAGAAGCTTGAAAATGTTCTTCCGTTACTCCACACCCAGCGGTCGCGCACCATACCACAAAATTGATTTGATTCTGCCACCACACTATCGGGTTGTTTCTCCACGCAAGCCAGGCTGCATTCATCGCGCGAATATCCCCAGTCATAGTGGGGTTCGCATAAGACTGAAAAACATCGGGAAACTTGGCGGTAAAAGAATATTCGCTGTTCACGTAGATCATTTGCATACAACTTATTCTTTTTTCTTTATACCTGGTTGTATAGGACGCGTCCTTGTTGAAGCTGTAAATTTTCTTATTCATAGCTATGTATATAATAACAACCGATATTCAAAAAGACGAATTACCGCGGTGCATACCTAATCAAAGTGGAAGACTAGAAATCGCGCTGCGTGAAATAACTTATTATCCCAACTGGAAAAATATCAGTGATGAGCTCGGAAACAATTTCTTTACTACCGATCGTAAGATAATAATCCCAGATGGTTATTATAATGTGTGTGAATTGAATAAAGAAGTGTTCACCCCCCACGGTGCAGAGTTAGACTTGCACGCTCCGAGTGGCTATCTGAGAATAAAGAGCACCAAATCGATTGAACTTTCTGAGCGTCTTGCACATACTCTGGGGTTCCCCAAAAAACTCATCGCGCCGGGAATAATGGTCATAGGAAACAGGCATCCGCGGCTCGCGATACATAAAGCACTTTACATTCACCTCTCTCAAATTAGTACCACCGATAATTTCTATAACGGATTGCCTTCTACGTTGTTACAATCAATCCCAGTAGAAAATGAAAGATGCGGGGGTGGTCGAACAACCACGTTGACATCACCCCAATACAAAAGACTTTCTCACGGAGATTTACCACGTTTAACACTTTCTATAGTAGATGAAAATCATAATCCCGTTTCTATTGATTATTTAAATATTACATTACATATAAGATATGATTGAACCCTGCACTACACTCAGTTTAGTTGATCTCGGAGATACAGAGGGATTTGATGTGCCGGGAAAAGAAAATCAGTTGTACGCATTCCAACTTTCTGAAGGAACATACAAAAGAAAAGAAGTAAAAATTGGTGATATCGTGAGTGAGGATGATGTTGTCAATGATGAGCCCTATCAACTTGTTCGTTTAAACGGTACATGGCAGCTAAAACCCCTCGACAAGGGGATATTAGATTTTAAAATTGAATCACCTTACATTACCAAAGAAGAAAATAATAATTATAAAATAAAAAACAGTGGCTGGATTTCGCTGATTTAACAGCGTTGGATGTAGATTTAGTAGAATACCAGAACAGGTGTTATGTGATTAAGAAACCCTCGAATGTTTTAGCTGTAGTTGAAATAGATTTTTATGATCAACATAGTTTGTTGGGCCTCCGTTTCCGTATTATTTATGATGTAATTCTCGGTGAAGAGCCTGATGATTTTGTAGAAGTTTTTGAACGGTTTTACATTAAATGGCCCAAAAATCTTGCAAATCAACCTCTGAGAATCACCATTGAAAAACAAGATGATGGTATGCCCTTTGATATGATACCACGGGGTAGTCATATAGAATTCTCGCTTGAAGGTATTGCCACAAAACAGAACGCAGTGAGTTTTTGGATCTACCCCCATCTTCCTCAAAATATTTCCTTTAGAAGACTACGTTGCACCAATTTGAATATTTAGAATATACTATAAATATTAGAAATGATTGATCCCGGAGGGCCAGGAACACATATCAAACCCTGCACTACGCTCGGTTTGGTTGATCTTGGAGATACAGACGGATTTGATGTGTCGGGAAAAGAAAATCAGTTGTACGCCTTCCAACTTTCTGAAGGAACGTACAAAAGAAAAGAAATAACGAGTAATGGTGGTGTCAACAAATTCAGCGAACTTGCAGATGTGAACGTTGACGGTGTTGTTGTCAACAAACCACATCATCTTGTTCTTTCCGACGATGATACGTGGGTACCTTATCCGGTGGATAACTGGGATTTAGATTTTGAAATAAAACAACCCTATGTTAGTATTGGAAGAAATCACGCTCTACAAAAAATACAAAATAGTGGTAAACTGTTGGCTTCCTATCATACACGTAAAGATCTAATCGTCGTTAACAGCGACGACTTTGGATATGTTATTGGTATGAAAGGTAAAAAGACTGGTACACTGCGGTTAATTAAAGAGTTTGATTTTAAGCCGCCTATTCAGGGGTCAACTATCGTTTTAGATATACTCCTTAGTGGGGTGCCAGATGATTTTGTAGAAGTTTTAAAAGGGTTGCAGATAAAATGGCCTGGAAATCTTAAAAATAAACTCTTGAGAATTACCATCAAAATTCCAGTGGTTGGCCCATCTGATCAACCCGATCCCTCTATAGAATTCTCGCTCGAAGGTGTCATCAAACGTCCATCGTTAGATAAAATATCTCTCGACTTTATTCACATCGGACCTCTTCAGCTTAAAAGACTGCGCTACTCTCCTCATCCTGTTACCATCATTTAAAAACAAAAAAAATGATTACTATAGAATAATGGAGTTTCGCCTATGAGAGATATCGAATATAAAAAACAACCTCGAAAAAGAGCGTGATGAAAGAACTTTATTTTATAAAAAATATAAACGCGGTGTAAATATCGCTACAGCCGCGGATACAACGCTGACGACTCTTAGTATCGCCCTTGGGGCATTGGGTGTTGGATTACTGTTGAGTGTCGCCGCTGCTCCCGTAGCTATTGGAATAGAAGTGGGAGCTGGTCTCCTTGGTGTGGTTGGTTTAACTTGTAAATTTATTCATAAAAATTTAATGTCACAAGCTATGAAGCACAACGAGATTCGCGTGTTGGCCGAGTCAAAACTGAACACTATAAATGATCTTCTTTCAAAAGCATTAGAAGATGATAAAATAAGCGATGAAGAATTTAGTCTCATTCTGGCTGAAGTTGAAAAATTCAATGCAATGAAAACAGACATAAAATCGAAACACAAAACTCAGTTGTTTAACGGAAAGAAAAATCTAAGCCGTGCGCGCGGGCGGGAAGATCTGCGCGCGACCACACTCTTAGCTATTGATCCCACGCCGAGCGGTCGCTAGCTTGCTGGCACACACACACACACACACACGCGCGGGGATCGTTTCGCTCTCCATACACCTTTTTAAGCCGTTTTTCGTTTTTATGGTTGTTGGGCCTTATGGACGCTTAAATCGTTACATATAGAACCCCCATGACCATTTGACTCCCCCCTCCATACACATATTTAACCATCATTTTTTTATCTAGTGATTTGGCTCTCCATACACCTTTTTAAGCCGAAAAAAACCGTTTGCGTGGGTTTTTTTTTTATGGTTTAAGGCGTTGTTGGGCGTTATGGACGCTTAAATGGGCACATATAAAACCCCCATCCCTTATACTACTTGGGCTGAAATATTCAACGAGCCACTAAAACGTGAAATAAAGGAACGTTGTGGGCTGAAATATTCAACGAGCCACTAAAACGTGAAATAAAGGAACGTTGTGGGCTGAAATATTCAACTAGCCACTAAAACGTGAAATAAAGGAACGTTGTGGGCTGAAATATTCAACGAGCCATTGTAACGTGAAATAAAGGAACGGACAGGGCTGAAATATTCAACGAGCCATTGAAACGTGAAATAAAGGAACGGAGATGAGTAGATGGCTTCTCAGTGCACGCGTGCTGTGTATGGCCGTGCGGAGGGGCAATGTCTACAATTTTGCCCTTCGATCTAGACGTAGTGAGTAGTGTTCACAACAAGGCGTGGATGTTCTCTCCGTCAGTCACACAGAGAAGTGGCGCGCAAGAAAATTAATGTAGATACAGCCAAAGGACTCACCATGGTGAAACTTGCTCATAGAAATAAAGGTCTTTGCTGAACGTGAGCGACTGTGCACGTGTTCGGAACATGGTGTCTACAAGACACTGATCGTAGCATCACTGCCTGTTGATACGTTCGAGACCTGTCTTAAAAACACAGGGGTGGAGTTGTGACTGATCCCATGACAGCGGAAGGATCTGTGATTTTAATTCTCATGGAGGTGGGGTTTGTTCTTCCTTCCACTGGAGCCTGATTCATGGTCAAGATGCTGGTCTTTTGGGTGGACGTTAAACCGAGGCGCCATGTGCATGCACTTGGCGAATATCTATTTAAAAACAACAACAACAAAACCAACCCTCTCTTTGAAGCACGGTTAGCATGTGAGAGAGGATTTTCATCCACAACCACAGCTACCAATTACTAGAAAGCCAATGGAAGACTGGCGTCTCACCCCTCCACACACTCACCCAGACTCATGCAAATAGGCATGTGTGCAAGTGCACACACACACACACACACACACACACACAGAGACGAACGCACACTACCGTGAATACACATCAAGTGCAGCACGAACTGAAGAAGAATTGTTCATCGGAACTAACCACGAACACAATGTACCGCCAAGACCAGACAAAACAGAAAGACAGGAACTATAGAAACTGCACATTGTACCGCGTAGACAAGAACGAACGAACGAACATTTTTATTCAATAAAGGCCGTAGCCCCTCATGAATTGTTACATTCCAGAACAATGTGGAACAGAAAACATTTAACTACAATTCTAGCAATGCACATGCACACACAAAAAGCACAATTAATCACATATCAAACTGCGGATTTTGAATGCCTTATGCAAGTATATAGCGAACTGTTTTACAATGGTTTCATTTGTTGATGACATTAGCAAGGAAAGTCGAAACAGAGATGGATGTCTATGATATTTTTGTGGAATTAACTGTAGCCTAAGGTCATTTAAGGCAGGGCAACGTAACACGAAGTGAAGTTCATTTTCTTCAGCACATCTGCACAAGGGACAAAAAATATCGTGATCATTCAACTTACTATAACGATAACGATGAAGAGAGAGATCGGAAATCCCAAATCTAAACATTGTCATAATACATTTCAAATGCCTATCCATCTTCATTGACAGATAAACCGGAAGTGAATGCACAGAAATAAACTGCCTATAAAACTCAAGTCGATCGCTATCTTGAATGTGGTACGACCATACTTGCCATCTACAATCAATTAATCTATTTCGAAATGTACGGATAATTCCATTTATATCCCCTACTCCCTGCTGTAACCACACATAACCAAATCCCATTTCATATAACTTAATTCTCACCATTGATACCCAGTTTTTCTTACCCCTTACATCCAAATCATATAACATATTATATGCTTTTCTTGGCAACCTAAAATCTTCCATTTGTGTTAATTTTAACCAGTAAGAGATACATCTTGTCACAGAATTGAGATATATCGGATATCTTTTTGTCTCGCCATAGATCAAATCATTAGGCGTTTTCATACTTCCTCCAGGAAACTTTTTCAATGCAAATAAATGTACATTCTCACAAAATACTGCAGCATTAGACAGACCCCAAATTTCAGCTGCGTACTGAACAATAGGTTGTATCTGAGAATCAAATAGTTTCATAAGCAACTCAAAGGAATGATTTTCTAAAGTTATCATTTTTTTCATAATACAAAGTAATGCGTGTTTAGCTCTACTTGATAAATCCTTACATGCAGCTGTGAAACTTAACTTAGTTGAAAAATATATTCCTAGGTATTTATATGCATTCACTAGACATTATAACCCAGCCATACGTCCATCTTTCTCTAATTCCTAAATACCCACCTTTTCTAAAAACAATTATATTACTTTTTGACATGTTTACTTTCAACTGAAGTGAATTTGCAGAACGAAACAGACTGTTTAATTCTGTTTGCAAACCAATAATAGTTTCAGAAATTAGCGCAACATCATCTGCTAGAAGAAGAATAAACAACTCTAAAATATCACCCGTAAACTGAGCACCATGTTTTCCGTTTCTAATAATTTCAGTGGTTAGTTCGTTAATAAAAAGAGAAAACAGAATAGGGCTGCAAACATCACCTTGTTTCACCCCAGAAGTACACTGGATATAATCTGTCATCCTACCCCCACACCTTACCCGAGCTTTCACACATGCATACATACTCATTATACATTTCAACAATTTTCCATGAACACCAGCTTTCAAAAGAATCGGCCAAAGAATTGTTCTATTTATAGAGTCGAAGGCTTTCTCAAAATCTATAAAAGCTACACACAATTTACGATTTAAAGAGAATTGTTTTTGAACGAAAGCCATTATAGTATACATATGATCCACAGTAGAGTAGCCCCGTTTAAATCCTGCTTGGTATTCGCCTGTGATGTTATTGTCTTCTACCCATTCTTGCAATCTATGATTAATGATAGTGCTGTAAAGTTTACTACTAATATCGCAAAGAGAAATACCTCTATAATTACTTGGATTATTCACATCTCCTTTTTTGTAAAGAGGTAAAACAACACACTCGGTCCAATTCTCCGGATAGACACCACTGTGAAATAAACAGTTAAAAAACATTACAAAAAAATTCAGAATTGATTCAGTTTTACTACCATACTTTAACAATTCACCAATTATGCCATCTGGTCCTGCAGCTTTACGGCTTTTTATTTTACGGACAGCAAACATTACTTCGTCTATTGAAATCGGGCGATTTAAATAATTTTCCCCTTCCCCTTGCACCCACTGAAATTCATTGTCAGAATCAACATCTTTTGTAAGAAGAGTCTTAAAATGTTCAAACTACATATCTTCACTAATTTTGTTAACAGGCTGTTTTCGTTTCAATGAAATATTACGAACTTTGTGCCAGAAATCTTTCTGATTTTTAATCGAAGCAACTAATTCTGACAGCAAAGAGGCATTAAACAGTTTTCGCTTTCTCTTTAGCAGATACTTATATTCCCGTCTGGCCTTCCTAAAGCAATTACGATCGTTAGCATCTAAAGTGCGTCTAAATTTGTTAAGAAGCATGCGAACATTTCTTTTACTGCTGCGACATTCTGCGTCAAACCAGTCTTTCTGTTTCAGTTTATTCCTTACACATATTTGTTTCTTCATACATTCAGCAGCGTCCTTAATGCATTCATTAAACACTTTTAACGCTTGATTTATATCAACATCAATAAGATTAATTGCAAAGTTAATCCTTTCTTGATATTCTTCAGATGATATATTGTTGTTATACACATCAGCATAATCCTCATTCTACACAAGTTTATCCAACATAAAGTCATTTTCTAACTTTGTATTTTCCAGCTCAGCACCAATATTCCTAAAATGAAGTTCCACAGGCATATGATCTGAATCAATTCTTTCAGACACTCGCACCTCACATAAATCACACAACAATGCATACAGGTCACAAGACATTAGAAAATAATCATTCACACTGCACCCACTGTCTGACACATACGTGTAGCAACCGTTTTGGTCGCCATGACACATACCATTGAGAATACACAAGTCAAGGGCAGTACACATGTTCAACAACAATTTACCATAGTTATTAAGTACAGAATCTTCAGAACAACGATTAACACTAACTGGGTGGCTTACATGTTGGAACTCTGAAATATCTGAAACATTCTGACAGTAGTGAGAGACATTAGAAGTTCTTCCATTCAAATCCCCGCACAGCAATGTATAAACATCCCTGCAGGCTAACAAACAATCAGTCAAGAACTCCTCTAATAACGCAATACCATTTTCACAGTCAAAATGAGCATAATAGGGAGAACCCTCAGGTGGCACATAAGAATACACATACAACACATCTTTTTCAACACCAAACACATTTTTATCGACAATTAATGCACCAAAACTGTTTGATTTCACATCAACTTGCTTCACAAATGGAACAAACACATCTTTGACAAGACACAGAACTCCTCCCGATCGCCTCCCCTTTACTGAAAATTTAATTGCAGGTACACTGAAACTAGTATATCCAGAAAATGCAGAAGACTTAAATTCATCAATAAACGTTTCAACTAAACAAATAAAGTCAAAAGAGTCAAGAAACGAAACAAAATCATTGTCATGTAATTTTGGTAGCAGTCCATTGACATTCCAATGAATGAAAGATAGCGATTTATTTTTACAATTTCCTTTGCTGACAAAATTATTACTTTGATTCAACAAATCGTCATTCACCCTGTGCCTATGCTCACGAACAGGATTTTCAGCTGTCACACACGGCAAATTTTCATCAGCAAACCCCATATGCACACCGTTCTCGTCACTTAAAACACATGCCGGTTCAGTGTCATTTCGGTCTGCACAGGACGGCAATACCGGTGTACCCTTTCTTTTGCCCGCCTCATTCAAAAATACACAGCTTGTAAAAAATACGGGCTGGCCGGTTCCCTATTTATACTCGACAAGCTTGTCATTTGCGTTGACAGAGAACTTCTTGCCGTCTATTAGCAAATGGTTGTACACCATCGTGGCTCTCTTTCCATCCTGTCTAGCTTTTTTCAAGTGTGGTGTTAATCTACGTCTAATCTCTCTTACACCTTTTGAAAAATCCTCACCAATGAATATGTTTGAGCCTTTCAGTTTGCCTTTAGCCTTAAGGATAGTTACCTTTTGCTTATAGAATGCACAACGAGCAATCACAGGAGAGTCAGGCCTGGAACTCAGCCGATGCACTCGGTCCAACTCCACCACATCAGTCATATCCAGCTTGTCCGTCAGACATAGACAAGAGAGAGAGAGAGAGAGAGAGAGAGAGAGAGAGAGACTCAAATAGTGACAGGACAAACAGACACAAAGACAGAGCCACACATTAATAAAGAGACTCAAAATTTTACAGTGACAGGACAGACAAACAGACACACAGACAGAGCCAGACATTAACAAAGAGACTCAAATAGTGACAGGACAGACAAACAGACACACAGACAGAGCCACACATTGACAAACACCCAAACTCTACTCACGATAATTCCCACAAGGATCACAGCGACGAAGTAGCCGACGATGACGAAAATATCTCCGATATGAAGCTTACTTTCCACCATCTTGACACCGTTGATTCAAATCTCATAAACAACCTCCTCCAGTTTTTTTTTTATATACCTGTACACCTACCCACACCACACCCTGATTCAGTCTTGACGTTCCACTGAACCATAAAAATCCTTCCCCTCCCGCTATTCGTCGCAGTTGGCTGTGTCGTCTGCTCTAAAAGGAGAAGAAAAAAAAAAGTAACAATCACAATTAAAAGTTGTACAACTTAGTCGAAAACATCATAACTTTTCGAAACAGTTCTTGACAATGTTTTGGCCACCTCCCAAACCCCAATCAGTTGGAGAGGTAGTGGTGTCTGTCGTCTGCTGGAGCAGATGGGTGCGGACTATTTTCAGGGGGGAAAATAACACCTTTCTGGAGAGACAACTCCGCGAAGGCTTGAAAGGACTTGGCGGTGTGGGACTTGGTGTGTCTTTTGCTGGCGACACTATATACTTGCTCTTTGTGTGTGTGTGGGTGTGTGTGTGTGTGTGTGTAAGCTGCTCTAGCCTTGTGTTCGTTCAGCTTGAGTGAGTCAAAAAGACTTTTGTCCCCTGAAGACTTTGTGTGTGTGCGCGCGCGCGTGTGGATGTGTGCGCGCGTGCGCGCGTGCACGGCTGATGCGTTTGTGTGTATGTGTGCCTCTGTGTGTGTGTGTGTGTGTCTCTCTCTTGTATGTGTGTATGCCTCTGTGTGAGTGTGTGTGCGTGAGCGCAGGCGTGCATGCATGCATTCGTGCGCCTGTGCAATAGACAGGTATAAGAAGGTTGACAAGAGAGAAAAATATATAAAGGGAGAGAAACAAACACAGGCACACAAACATTGACACACAAACTGACGCACACACAGGGACATACAGACCGGTAACCAGCTACACTGACAAACAGGTTGACAGAGTGAACGATGAAGGCGGATAGTTGTGTGAGGTGTGTTCTGTTCTCAGTGGCCCGTGAGGAATTCAGGCCACCCACAATACACGTGTCCCCTAAAACTGGTTTGAATTTCCTTTTGTGCCGCGTGGTGACTGTGCAAAGCCGGGAAGTGAGCTGCGGTTCTCTAGTTGTGGTTTCATGTATTTATTCATTCATTCACTCGTTCATTATAGTTTGGGTTTTTCTTTTTATCTGGGACGGGGATTGTTGATTCCAATGAGCGTCTATATATCTATTTACTTATTTGTTTGTTTATTCATTCATTTTATTCTTCTCCGTTCTTCATCCATATCTACTTTCTCCTTCTTCGCCCCTCTTCCTCCTCCTCCTCTTCTTCCTCCTCCTCCTCTTCCTGAGTCCTCTTCTTCCTCCTCTTCCTCCTCCTCCTCTTCTTCTTCTCACTCCTCTTCCTCCTCCTCCTCTTCTTGTTCTTCTTGTTCTTGGTCTTGTTGTTCCGGTCTCACACTTCAGAATTGTGTTAATGGTTTCTGATTATTATTATCATTATTGAATTGTTACTGTTAACTGTCATTGCATGTTAGTTATGCATTTTTTGGTAGTTTTCTACCTTTAACGTTTTCCATTTCCCACCCTCCCGCCCCCCATCCCCTACACACACACACACACACACACACACCTCCCCCCGGCACACACACACACACACACGCACACGCACGCACACGCACACACACACACACACACACGCACGCACGCACGCACATCACACCACATCATAAATCACTCGCAGGGACACAGGCAAACGCAGTAGGATCACAATATTCTATGTATATCTCTCTATCTCAGCGCCTATGTGTCTGTGTGTGTGTGTCTGTGTGTGTGTGTTCGTTTTCGTTCGTTCTTTTGTTTAACGTCCATCCATAATAATTACTGTGATTTCACTTTCCCCACCCAACCCATGCTTTAAATCATCACTACTGTCCCTACTCCTGGTTTTTTTTTGTTTTTTTTTTGTGGGTGGGGGGGGGGGGGTTGAGAAGGGGGTGGCAGAGGTGAAGGAACCCACTAGTGACCTTCACCTTCCGTTCATCAACTTTTTTTTTTTTCACGACATAGCAGCTCAGTGAACCGTGTTTCACACGATGTCAACACCTCGCAGCTGACTGGGACGCGAGTTGGTGCATACAACGATACGCAGCATACAGCTGTGTAAAAGAAAGAAGTGACTGAACACCAATCGATATATGATTATTATCATGTTTGACACACATGTCTGCTGCGTTGATCGGCGTTAATCTTCAGTGGTTGGGAATTACGTCCCGAGGCGACAGACAGTTGACCCAGCTGTGTGTGTGTGTGTGTCAGTGTTTGTGTTTTGTGTGTGTGTGTGTGGGGGGGGGGGAGGTTTGAGTGTGTGTGTGTGTGTGTGTGTGTGTGTGTACAGGGGTGGACTGAGAGAGGGGGGCATTGCGGGTACTGGGGAGTTAGGGGCGTGGCTAGGTGGTGTTGGTTTTGGTTCAAAAGAAAATCCCCCAAGTAGTATAAGGGATGGGGGTTCTATATACAACGATTTTGGTGTTAATAAGGCCCAATACCGCCCTCAAGCATAAAAAAAAACCCCGTGCGATCGGGTTTTTTCGGCTTAAAAAGGTGTAACAACGCCTTAAACCATAAAAACGAAAACGGCTTAAAAAGGTGTATGGAGAGCCAAATCACTAGATAAAAAAAAAAAAAAATGATGGTTAAATATGTGTATGGAGAGGTAAATAGGGATGGGGGTTCTATATACAACCGACCCCAGCCCCAAACCGCGCAATACCGCCCTCAAGCATAAAAAAAAATCTAGTTAAAACCAGTTATAACCAGTTATGTGTATGGAGAGCGAAACGGTCGCCCCGTTCCCCGTGTGTGCTGGCAAGCGACCGCACGGCGTGTGTAGTGGGAGTGGTCCCGCGCACAGCCTGCCTCCGCGTATCTTCCCACCCGCGCGCGAAGATTGTGATCACCCTATTAGAGAAAAGATTATATTGTATATATAGAAAAAATAATGCCTTTTCCACATAACATTTGTGAGTACCCCCAAGTTAAAACAAATAGAGTATGCGGTCGAGCTTGCATGGGGCTCTATTGTAAAGATCATATCAAATGTCATAGAAAAGGAATGTCACTTCCAGTACTTTGTATAAAATGCAACCTTTATGTACGTACGAAGTATGTTATTTGTTGTAAATGTAAGCATAAAAAAGAGAAGCCTCCTCCCATGGAGAAAAAGATTGATCCTATACCCGATTGTGGAGAACATTCAAGCGACTCTGAGGATGATGATGATGACGATGATGAAATTGACCCTTTTGAAACTTATTCAAGAGGGTATATTCCACCCTTTGGTGGAGTAATCATTGGATTCAGAGATTGATCAACTTGTAAAAAAATCCTATTAGAGAAAAAAATATAATAGTATATATATAGAGAAAAAAAAATGGTGCAACGATATTCTGAAAAATATTACCGTGATCTCGCTTCAAGAAAAGAGATTCCTAATCATGAATCTATGAATAAAACTGAGTTGATTAAAGCACTGGGGTTTGATGCTTTGGAGGGGGAGACCAATGCTACGCTTAAAGATATTGCACGAAAGCTCAAAATTCGTGGTTTTAGTAGAATGAAAAAAGATGAACTTATTAAAAATATACGTAAACTACAACATAAAGCTGAATCCACGGAGGAGTTTGGTAGTATTATTAAAAATTATAAACTTGCGGCTCTTCCAAATGAAATAGATCCGCTTTCGTTTATGATGAGTAAAGTGGACACTATTAACCAAAGAGCTATTCCACTGACCAAACAAAATATTGTTTTAACGGTGGAGTTTGGTCAAATTAAAAATAATGATACTACTGTAGCTGTATTTCGATCGGAATATCAAAGTATTATTGATGTTGTTGATGATCAAGATATTGAAAAACAAATAAAACATATTATGTTAGAAATAGAAAATTTTACAAATGAAGGTTCAGGATGGTTCATTAAAAGAATCTTTAGTTTATGGGTGAATAGAGTTTCTATTACATCTCCAGGATCCTTTATTGAATCACCACAGTGGTTAAAAAATAAAAGAGCTGTGATTAATATTAAAAATAAAGATGATCAATGTATAAGACATTGTTTACGTGCACACAAGTTTCCAGCAAAAGCGAATTCTAATTTAACTTATTCCTATCCTTCTGATGATGGGTTAAATTTTGAAAATATTGACTTTCCTACACCAATAAAACAAATTACAAGGATTGAGACTCAAAATAATATTGCTATTAATGTATACTATTTAAAAAATAAAACGATTGAACGCGCAAGAATATCAAAACAACCCACCAACATGGAGCGTATTAAACTTCTTATTATAGAAAATGAAAATGGTGGACAACATTATACTTATATTAAGAACTTTAACAGACTACTTAGTAATACAAACAAACACAAAGCAGCCATGTACTTTTGTGAGTATTGCTTGACAGGTACAACATCATCAGAACTTTTAGAAGAACATATTAAGCGATGCGCGCAGATCAACCACAAGAACTATTCTCGCGTTGAGATGCCATCGGAGAAGACAAAAATGATCAAATTTACCAATTTTCAAAAACAAATGCAAGTTAGTGATGTGATATATGCTGATTTTGAGGCGATTTGTAAAGAAATAAAAGACGATTCCCATTCGAATAATACCATCAAAGAAAGCGAACACATCATCTCGTCATACGGGTTTGTGCATGTTAGGTCTGATGGAAGGGCGTACAAACCGCAACTATTTCGTGGTGAGAATGCGGTCAGTCATTTTCTCGATAAACTTCGAATAATATATTATCATACTGTCAAGGAATTGAAAAAACCAGTTCCAATAAAGATGACCAAAAAAGATAACAAATCGTTTGAAAACGAACGAGTTTGTTGGATATGTAGAGGGGAACTACTCGCAAATGATAAAGTAAGAGATCATGACCATATCACAGGGAACTATAGAGGTGCCGCGCATGCATCGTGTAATCTTAAATTGAGAATAAAACCCGACGAATTTGTGTTGTCGATATTATTTCACAACCTCAAAGGTTACGACTCTCACGCGATCATTTCGGAGCTCGCGAACAAAGGTGGTGGTAGAATTACGTGTATCGCGAATAATAAAGAGAAGTACATCACATTCAGTTGGGGAAGGTTGAAGTTTTTAGATAGTTTCGCATTCTTGAGTTCGAGTCTCGACCAGCTTGCGAAGAACCTTCCGGATGATAAGAAGTTTTTAACGCGCAAACATTTCACAGATGAGGAGGAGTTCAAGCTCGTTACGAGAAAAGGAGTCTTTCCGTACGAATACATTACCGATTGGAGTAAATACGAAGATACGAAACTACCAAAGAAAAGTCATTTCTTTAGTAAACTTAACAACACGGATATATCAGAAAGTGACCATAAGCATGCCAAGAATGTGTGGAAGAAGTTTAAATGTAAGAATCTAGGTGATTATAACGATCTGTACTTAGTCACTGATGTGCTGTTACTTGCCGATGTGTTCCAGAATTTTAGAAATACGTGTTTGCGAACTCATAATCTCGATCCTGTTCATTATTACACGCTTCCCGGAATGTCTTGGGATGCTTTACTCAAGAGTACGGGAATAGAACTCGAACTGTTGACGGATATCGAACAATATAACATGATAGAGGCGGGAATACGCGGTGGAATCAGTATGACTGTAAGAAGATACGCGGAGGCTAATAACAAGTATATGAAAGATTACAGGCCTGAAAAAACGGATTCGTATATCATGTATCTCGACGCGAACAACTTGTATGGTTGGGCAATGTTACAAGCTTTACCCACGGGTGGATTTATCTGGGATAACGATGTCAATCTCGAAAAGATTCTAAATCACCCCGACGATGATGAGACGGGATATATTGTGGAGTGTGATATCGAGTACCCTAAGGAATTACACGACGAACATAACGATTATCCCCTAGCTCCTGAGAAAATAGAAATAAAACTCGAAAACCTCTCACCCTATCAACGACGCCTTCGTGAAAAACTTGAGATGCGCGGAAAGGAAACGAGAAAATTAGTTCCGAATCTATGGAATAAGGTTGGTTATGTCGTTCACTATAGAAATCTCAAGCTATACACACAACTTGGCATGAAAGTAACTAAAATCACAAAAGTGTTAAAGTTTAATCAAAGTCCCTGGATGGCGCCCTATATATTGATGAACACCAAACTGAGACAAACCGCTACTAACGATGCCGATAAAGATCTGTATAAATTAATGAACAACTCGGTATTTGGTAAAACTATGGAAAATATCAGAATGAGAACGAATATCAAATTATTCAAGTTAGATGAAGAGGACAAGGCACGCAAACTAATAAACAAACCGGCTTATGTCGATCATATGATCATCAACGAGAAACTTCTAGCGATTCACTACAAAAAAAATAAGCTTGTGCTCAATAAACCTATCTATATCGGGATGGCCATTCTTGACCTATCAAAGTATCTCATGTATGATTTGTATTACAACCACTACAAGAAAAAATATGGATGCAGGTTGTTATATACTGATACCGATTCATTCATTCTCCACGTAGAATGCGAGGATTTTATCGCTTGTATGGATGATAATGTACATGACCGCAGTAATTTTCCAAAAGATCATCGATTGTATGATAAATCGATAGAGAAAGTGCCAGGATACATGAAAAGTGAGCTCGGATGTAAACCGATCCGACAATTCTGCGGCTTGCGCTCGAAGATGTATTCGGTTGTAGCGGATGATGGATCAGTTATCAAGAAAGCCAAGGGCATAAAAAAATGTGTGGTGAAGGATGAAATTGAACCCGATATGTATAAGGAGTGTATTGATCGATCTGTTCAATTTACTAATTGTATGAGAACGTTCAGATCGTATAAGCACAAGATGTACACGATCAAGCAAATGAAGACATCACTCTCACCGTACGATTCCAAACACTATTGGCTAGATGATGGTATTACATCTTACGCCTACGGGCACTATGGTATTTCTGTATCATGAGGAACAACCATAAGCTCTTCGTGTACAAACCCTCTGGATGGACCATTTTGTAAATAATAAAGAATAGGATCGCCGGGCATCATACGCTTAATATTATAAACTTTAAGAGACCAAACGGGATCCGTTGCTCGTTTGCGAGCTCCACCCTCGAGCTCACCGGGCTCATACAAGTACCGAACTTGCGCATCAGGCGGTAACTCTCCTTTATCCTCTTTAGTCGGTGCAGAGGATTCGGCTTCTACCGATTTGGCCTTTATTGCGACCGACGGTTTCTTACCTATAAGTCTCGTCACCTCATTATTCAATGCAGCCACAACAGCTGGTAATCTAGTGACCCATTCTCTTGATCGATTCGGCGATTTCATTTCAGCCACATATTGATGACTAAACAATTATTCTGCCAGCGTACGATTAAATCTTTCTACAATAGCCTGGCTTCTGTGTGTCTTTCCACGCCTTACTTTTTAAAAATTTTGTTCACAGCACCCATAAACTCTCGGCCAGGATCTACCTGAAGAAGTTTGGGCAACTTCAATGGGCTACGGTCGTAAATACGTAAAAAAGCGGCCGCCACTTCGACGCTGTCTTTCGTTGTTAGGGGTTCGGCTTCTTTATATCGACTCGCAACATCAACGACAGTCAGCGCATACTTATACGTCTTACGCCCGATTCTGTCATAGGGTAAAAATAAAAGGTCAGCCTGATGAACCTCATTTGGGACAGTAATATCAAATTTTGCTCTCGGAATATACTTTGGAGGGGGTAGATAAATTTGCCATATAGCTTGTTTTTGTAACCATTTTCTAGCCTCATCCTCAGACACCTTGGCTGCTTTCGCGAGTTTTTTAATCGCCGAATAACCCTTCCAATAACCGCTTGGGCTGTAATAGATCTTTTCCATTTTATTTAAGAAAGTAAATGTTTAATATTTTGAAATCGCAACGCCAAAAATGACCATGGTCATGATAATAAATATGTATTCTCGATCTTTTTGTCCCTCTGAGGGTGCATAAAAATCTGAAAGTTGGGGTTTATGAGAAAGAGGGGGTAGTGGCTCCCCCATCACTTTATAATATTCTTGCATTGCCATATCCACATCCTTAAACGTGTTCACAGCATGTTGTTGTTGTCTTAGTTTTTCATTTATATAATCTAAACGTTGAATCCTCTCTTTCTGCCATTCTGCGGTCGCTGCCTGAAGTTGTTCTTGCGCTTTGTTGTGTCGTTTCTGTTCTTCTAACGCGTCTGAAGACCCCAGTTTACTAAATAAAAAATTACTTCCGGTAAATGCTAAAGCGTTTACTATTGCCCCACCAACGAGTAACGCTACTGATGCCATACTATAATGATGATATTATTATTACTTCAAAATATCATGTGGGAGAATACCTTGTTTTTCCAACATATCCTTCATAGCCATAGCGAGGGCTATATCCAAAGTGACCATCCCGATATCTTCGAGGTTGAAAGCCAGTCTAGGTGTCGGGGCTTTCGTAAATATTAATTTTGTCAATCTCGAGTAACCAGCGGCCAATGCGCTGACCACAACCGCGTGGTATACAGTGTTTGCAATTTCTTTACCGTTTATATTTGGTGTTGCCATTGTTTATAAATAGTGTTCAAATTAATGTTCAAAACATAATAAATGGGTTGGGTTTTGTTACCACAGGTTGTGGTGGTTGTACTGGTTTTTTCGACCGATTAAAATATATGTAAACACCACAACCTATTATCATCGTAGAAGCAGCAGCAATGTACAAGGGATTGATAAAAACGTGATCTGGTCCCCTCGATGATGGTTCTTCTTCTTGTTGTTGTTCTTGTTGTTGTTGTTCTTTCGCTTTTCGAAGTTTTTCGAGAAGTTCTTCATGTTTTGCTTTTCTAGCAGCAGCACCTTTTCGACCCGCTTCAACTTTCTTCTGATTCTTTGGTTTCGTTACTTCCTCCATTATATTTATTAAATTGACAATGTTTAACAGTAGTTACAGCTGTGGTGAGCGGAGCTAAGAACATGCCAAATCTGTGATATAGTTCGCAAGTAAAGCTGTTAAGTGCATGTCCCAGGAATGGATCTTGCTCGAGATCACTATTTAATTTTGTTTGGTCATCAATTGGGAGATACATACAAACTGCTCTGGTATACAGTTGTATAATTGTATTACCGAGTGATTTTGTAATCATCGATCCTAAACTCGCTTCGTATCTCGTATAAAGCTTGTCTATATCCGGATGTTTCATCGCTTCGATTTTATCAACACTAAACTCTTTCCCTAAATATTCTTTTGCTCCACCGGCTGAGACCACCGCCATAAGCCTGTCGCGTTTGGGATCCTCGGATAGTAATGGGTCCATCTTCTTCTTATATTCTATATACCTCCTTTTAAGTTTAAAATAATGAAAAACTACAAATCCAACGACTAAAAGTGTTAAGAAATTGCTAACCAGTGCTAAGGAACTGTTAAGCATTGTTAAGAAATTGTTAAGCATTGTTATTACTAGCAAATTTTATATGCAACTGGTTGATCAGTTTTTAATATCAACTTGGAGTGTTTGGTATTTGCCAATGATTTCCTAACCTCTTTACGTTCATTTTGTGTTGGAATGACATCGTTTTCTCTTAAACACTCATCAAACGAGTCCCTATCCTTACAGTGAAATAAAGCCACCCATTTTGTTTGTTCGCGAAGGTCAGTAAGAACCGAGTTGTATTTCTGAGTCAACACCCACACAGACTGTTTCGCGTGTCTTCCAGAAAATGCGAGTTTACTCAACATTTGCTTCTTTTGAGTAAGAGCCTTTAAGTCACTACAGTCATCGATGATGTACAACGTTGGCTCCCCGGAAAATATTTCAAAAAACAGCCCAAGTCATTCGTGAAGTTTATCACCGGGATTAACGGTGTATACCCCGCGGTCCTTTCTTACCCACACTCGGGATCGATAGGCTTTATTATATTCGAGAGTAGGGCATAGAATTAGAATATTCTCGAACACACCACGATATGTCGTTTGTAATAAATCTAAAATAAATTCGGTCTTACCGCACCCAGTTTGCCCGCAAATAATTGCGGAATGTGCTTCTTTAGTAAACAGCCTCGACAAATCTTCCATCTTCTATATTTAATTGTCCATCCATAATTACAAATACATACGCATTGAGCGGTTCTGCCGTTTCAGCTTTTTTCTGAATCTGAATCGTAATGCCTTCAGACGCATTTTCGATACGACGTCCACTCCCGTGAAGAGAATTATCATCTGTGGTGCGCATATCCAACCAAAGAGCATAATTATTCGTGAAATATTCGCCGACTGTGACATCCGCTAGTTCTAAATCTTTTACCACTTTGTCTACTTCGGGGTCGCGTTTTTGCGTTCCGAAAAACTTTCTGATTTCATCCCATTGTTGATAGGAACGCATACCTTGACTAAACAGTTGATTGGGCACACCTTCGATCGTCACTTCAACCTTATTGATCTTAGGATTGTAATACTCATCAAACAACAGCAGTACCCCCTTCATACTTTTTGCCGGCACGTTGAGATTAATATTCCAGAGTGTGTCAGATTTGTCCAGAGGAATTTTACGATGTCGTAGTATTCTATCATATAAAATAGCGAGCCTACCCGAATAATAACCGGCTATCTGTCTCGCAAGTTCGGGTTGTGTGACTTTCTCGAACTCGAGACTAATCCCTTCTATCGTATAGGATGCATCCGGGTCTGTGCTGCGGATAACCTTGTTATAAGTGTTAAAGGTATGTTCATACTCCAGGCGATCGCCGAGAGCACTCTGATAAAATGGTGCATGAGATTCTAGCAATTCGAAATCAAGCGGAATACAAAATCGATTACCATAAGCCTCCGCAATGGCGGCATCTCCAGCGATAGTGTCATCCCCATTATCCGCGTTAATACGCAATCGTGTCACATTACGGTTTGTAGTTAAGTCAATACCTTGATAAACGGCGTTTCTTCGTTCTTGTCGAGTTCGCCAAAGATCTCCATAAGTATAAAATACATCACTATCTTCAACGCTCATGATTTCATTACCGGAAATGCGAATGGTTGTTTTACGTACTATGGCTCTACCAATATTATCAACGAGTGTTCTGTTCACATCTGTTGTAGAAGTCAAAGAAATTTTGAATGCTAGTCGAACACTCCCCGGAACGATCACATCGTCAACACCTAAATTAGGAAAGCGTACAAGAAGTTGTTGATTCTGATCGATAGTTGACGGATTGTTAGTAATCACGACAGTCTGCCGCACGCCCTTTATCCCCCGCGGCTCCCGCAAACTTCTCATTGGATTAAGCTTTCTTCCACTCATTTTTTGTTTTATATAGATATAAGGATATAACTTTATATTATAAGTTTAATATGGCGGAAGGGTTCGCAGAAGGTGGTGAGTCAATAATAGAATCTGGTTCCTTGCAAACAGAATTATTAAAGAGTGCGGTTGATGATTACTATGATGCATTTGGACAAGAGCCCGATGTTGGGCGAAATTATGCTAATTTTGAACTTGATAGAAGAGGTACACTACGATTAAAAAATAATCCAGATTTTAATATCATTAACGTCCGCACGAAACAACCCCTAGCACTTTCAACACTAGCGGGAAAACCTGGTGGAGCAAATATTATTCGCGAGGAACTTGGTTTTGTAGACTGGAGGAGGAGGAACCCCCAAACGGTCGCGGCTCTCCAAAAGGTTGAAGCCAAACTGGGCGAAGAAATTGAGATGGATGATTTCTCACCAAATACAATCGATGAAGTACTTAAAACTATAGATGATCCTCCCCTGGATGGCACCGATGAACTGGGTGGTTATACTCGTGAACTCAAAGGTTTAGACAAAGCCATGCAAAGACAGCACGGTAATCTTTCTGACAACCTCTCAAAACTCTCTCACCTGGATGAAGAAATGTCAACTTTAAAAATAAGAATTCAGTCTGCGGAACTAGCTGATAAACATGAAAGCGAAATCAAACCCTTGCGTTTACAATTAGACGATCTAAACATCGAGCGTGCTGCACGACTAGAAGCGATATCAACACACAAAGAAGCGCTGCGATCTCAAATCAGCAGAATGCATGAAACGATACACAGAATTCTTGAGGAGGACACAACACTAGCGGAACGTATTCGAACGCTTTTTAGAGAACAAGGCATTACTATCGTTTCCATTCTTACTGCCTTTGGTATGATTATCAGCACTATCGTTTTGGCCGTCACGGGTGGAGGGGGCACTCCACAGGCGCGGGCGCCGGGTAAAAAAGATGACAACTGGATAAGAAAAAGACTTAAAGATTTGGGAGAATTACTTAAAAAATTAGGTTTAAAGGTGATTGATGCCCTCCCCGGAGTCATTGGGGCTATTGTTTCGTGGTTATTAAGCACGTTGGGTAAAGCGGTTGGGTGGTTAGCCAACAACCTGTGGGCACTCGTGCTCGGTGCTGGCCTCCTCCTGTTTGATTATTTAAAGAAGAGAAAGTAAATACCACCTAGACCTATCAATCCTAAAGTAAGAGCGACTTTATAGTCTTTGTGAGTTGTTGGCTCTTCTTCGTACGATACTTTCGCTGGTTTGAGTTTAAATTTGTTATCCGAAGAACCTGCACCATACAGAAAGGGTCTATTACCAACACCGGTAGCTATTGCAAATCCTGGTCGAGATGTTTGTATTAATTTTTTATTTCTATAGGTAAGAGTGAACCACCCGCGAATGCCTAACAAAACTCTCGTTTCACCCGCTCCTGTCCTCGGTGTTGTCAAAGGCTTGTGTGATTTATAATCGAGCACCGTATTACTCGCATCAAGCATTGCCAAGTCTGCATCAGAAGGTGGTACAAGAGCCCAGTGACCTCTAGACCATTGAAGAGCTTTTCCTGATGGGGCAACAAAATAGTATGCAGGAACACTTTGGGTAGGTGGAACACTTTGGGTATTGGGAGGTGGAACACTCTGGGGTGGAACACTTTGGGTAGGTGGTACAATGTGTGGTAGTTCGTTTAATCCATCATTAACACCAATATTCTGTTCTTCTGTCGCAATGACAATTTTATTATTATAATTAATGCGTGTACCAACCCTCAATGCCATATCAGATGGGGCCATATAAAGGCCAACACCAAATGCAAAGTTTACTTCGGATCTCGCGTACTGGAGAACGTCCTGGTATTTTTTTATCGCCGTTTGTAGGTTTTCGGGGGCATTAATCGCATCTTCAACATTGGCTAAAAATTGTTTTTGCGCATCAAATCCAGTTCCTTTTGTTGTTATACTCGTGCGCATTTGCGCTTGTGACCCTATTAGAGCCCACACATAAGTGCGAATGCTATCGTTGAGACGAACTATCGCCGCATGTGTAAAACCCAACCCCTTATCAGGAATAAATGTTGTCCAAGCCCGGGTGATGTCCACCGTATGTCTGATTTTATCGTGGGGGCTAAAGAACACAGGTCCCTCTCCTCTGTTTCTCATTGCCTGTCGTGCAGCCCCACCGGGGGTCTCAGCCTGAATAAATTCTCCCAAACCAAAGCCATGCTTTTCTATTTTCTGTCTCCAATCCCTCTGCCCAAATTCGGCACACAAACGCTGATAAACTGTTTTATCAAACGGATTATTATACATGTTAAATGCTTGGTCGGTGGGTAGCGGGATTTTTAACTCGTCCAATAACCTCCGAATCTGATAGTAAAAATGAAACCTATACACAGCTCGAATAAACGGATCAGAAGCTTGAAAATGTTCTTCCGTTACTCCACACCCGGCGGTCGCACACCATACCACAAAATTGATTTGATTCTGCCACCACACTATCGGGTTGTTTCTCCACGCAAGCCAGGCTGCATTCATCCCCCCAGTCATAGTGGGGTTCGCATAAGACTGAAAAACATCGGGAAACTTGGCGGTAAAAGAATATTCGCTGTTCACGGTGCATATCTAATCAAAGTGGAAGACTAGAAATCGCGCTGCGTGAAATAACTTATTATCCCAACTGGAAAAATATCAGTGATGAGCTCGGAAACAATTTCTTTACTACTACCGATCGTAAGATAATAATCCCAGATGGTTACTATAATGTGTGTGAATTCAATAAAGAAATGTTCACCCCCCACGGTGCAGAGTTAGACTTGCACACTCCGAGTGGCTATCTGAGAATAAAGAGCACCAAATCGATTGAACTTTCTGAGCGTCTTGCACATACTCTGGGGTTCCCCAAAAAACTCATCGCGCCGGGAATAATGGTCATAGGAAACAGGCATCCGCGGCTCGCGATACATAAAGCACTTTACATTCACCTCTCTCAAATTAGTACCACCGATAATTTCTATAACGGATTGCCTTCTACGTTGTTACAATCAATCCCAGTAGAAAATGAAAGATGCGGGGGTGGTCGAACAACCATGTTGACATCACCCCAATACAAAAGACTTTCTCACGGAGATTTACCACGTTTAACACTTTCTATAGTAGATGAAAATCATAATCCCGTTTCTATTGATTATTTAAATATTACATTACATATAAGATATGTCTGAACCCTGCACTACACTCAGTTTAGTTGATCTCGGAGATACAGAGGGATTTGATGCGCCAGGAAAAGAAAATCAGTTGTACGCCTTCCAACTTTCTGAAGGAACATACAAAAGAAAAGAAGTAAAAATCTGTGATATCGTGAGTGAGGATGATGTTGTCGATGATGAGCCCTATCAACTTGTTCGTTTAAACGGTACATGGCAGCTAAAACCCCTCGACAAGTGGATAATAGATTTAAAAATTGAATCACCTTACATTACCCAAGAGGAAGGAAATAATTATATAATAAAAAACAGTGGCTGGATGTTCGCTGATTTAAAAGCGTTTAATGCAGATTTAGTAAAATACCAGAAGAGGTGTTATGTGATTAAGAAACGCTCGAAGGATAAATCTGGATTTCAAATAAATTTTTATGATCTAACTAGTTTGTGGGGCTTCCGTCGTTTCCGTATTATTTTTGATGTAATTCTCGGTGAAGAGCCTGATGATTTTGTAGAAGTTTTTCAAGGGTTTTACATTAAATGGCCCAAAAATCTTGCAAATCAACCCCTGAGAATCACCATTGAAAAACAAGATGATGCTATACCCTATGATATTATACAACAGGGTAGTCATATAGAATTCTCGCTTGAAGGTATTGTTACAATACATGAAGAACTGAGTGTGTGGATCAACCTCCGTCTTCCTCAAAATATTTCCTTAAGAAGACTACGTTGCAGCAATTTGAACATTTAGAATATACTATAAATATTAGAAATGGTTGATCCCGGAGGGCCAGGAACACATAATATCAAACCCTGCACTACGTTCGGTTTGGTTGATCTCGGAGATACAGACGGATTTGATGCGTCGGGAATAGAAAATCAGTTGTACGCCTTCCAACTTTCTGAAGGAACGTACAAAAGAAAAGAAATAACGAGTAATGGTGGTGGTCTCAACAAATTCAGCGAACTTGCAGACGTGAACGTTGACGGTGTTGTTGTCAACAAACCACATCATCTTGTTCTTTCCGACGATGATACGTGGGTACCTTATCCGGTGGATAACTGGGATTTAGATTTTGAAATAAAACAACCCTATGTTAGTATTGGAAGAAATCACGCTCTACAAAAAATACAAAATAGTGGTAAACTGTTGGCTTCCTATCATACACGTAAAGATCTAATCGTCGTTAACAGCGACGACTTTGGATATGTTATTGGTATGAAAGGTAAAAAGACTGGTACACTGCGGTTAATTAAAGAGTTTGATTTTAAGCCGCCTATTCAGGGGTCAACTATCGTTTTAGATATACTCCTTAGTGGGGTGCCAGATGATTTTGTAGAAGTTTTAAAAGGGTTGCAGATAAAATGGCCTGGAAATCTTAAAAATAAACTCTTGAGAATTACCATCAAAATTCCAGTGGTTGACCCATCTGATCAACCCGATCCCTCTATAGAATTCTCGCTCGAAGGTGTCATCAAACGTCCATCGTTAGATAAAATATCTCTCGACTTTATTCACATCGGACCTCTTCAGCTTAAAAGACTGCGCTACTTTCCTCATCCTGTTACCATCATTTAAAAACAAAAAATGATTACTATAGAATAATGGAGTTTCGCCTACGAGAGATATCGAATATAAAAAACAACCTCGAAAAAGAGCGTGATGAAAGAACTTTATTTTATAAAAAATATAAACGCGGTGTAAATATCGCTACAGCCGCGGATACAACGCTGACGACTCTTAGTCTCGCCCTTGGGGCATCGGGTGTTGGATTACTGTTGAGTGTCGCCGCTGCTCCCGTAGCTATTGGAATAGAAGTGGGAGCTGGTCTCCTTGGTGTGGTTGGTTTAACTTGTAAATTTATTCATAAAAAATTAATGTCACAAGCTATGAAGCACAACGAGATTCGCGTGTTGGCCGAGTCAAAACTGAACACTATAAATGATCTTATTTCAAAAGCATTAGAAGATGATAAAATAAGCGATGAAGAATTTAGTCTCATTCTGGCTGAAGTTGAAAAATTCAATGCAATGAAAACAGACATAAAATCGAAACACAAAACTCAGTTGTTAAAGAAAAATCTATTTGATATTCAAGATGGTAAACCATCCAAAAAGCTAACTAGGTCAAACGGGCGGGAAGATCTGCGGGTGGGACCACACTCTTAGCTAATGATCCCGTCCCACACCCGCCGAGCGGTCGCTAGCTTGCCAGCACGCACACACACACACACACACGCACACGCGGGGACCGTTTCGCTCTCCATACACATATTCGGGAAAAGGTAGATTACTTTTGAGGTAGATCTGATTTTTTTTGCGCTCTTGTAACAGGTTTTAACTAGATTTTTTTTTTTATGCTTGAGGGCAGTATTGCGCGGTTTTGGGCTGGGGTCGGTTGTATATAGAACCCCCATCCCTATTTACCTCTCCATACACATATTTAACCATCATTTTTTTTTTTTTTTATCTAGTGATTTGGCTCTCCATACACCTTTTAAAGCCGTTTTCGTTTTTATGGTTTAAGGCGTTGTTACACCTTTTTAAGCCGAAAAAACCCGATCGCACGGGGTTTTTTTTTATGCTTGAGGGCGTTGTTGGGCCTTATTAACGCCAAAATCGTTGTATATAGAACCCCCATCCCTTATACTACTCCCCATGTGGAGGTGATGAGGGTGCATCGAACTGTGGCTAAATGGAGGGGCTTGAAAGGGCTGTGCTGCCACTGTACTTCTTGGACAGAAAGAGACAGAGAGAGACAGTGGAGGGGAGGACAGAGACAGAGGGACAGGTACGTGAAGAAGACGACAATGAAAAAGAGAGGAAAAGAGATGTAATAGATGATGAGAGAGACAAGTCAAAACAAGACAAGACAAGACAAGACAAGACAAAATTCTTTATTTTCGAGGATAATAGATAAGCCCCTGCCCTGAATCAGGGTCTACACTGGCTACACAATACTACATTATATATGTCATTGCACACACTACACAATGCTGCTTAAAGTCATAGCATGCGAACACAATCCTACATAAAGGCATAAACATGGTAATAACACACACACACACACACACACACACACACACACACACATGGACACACACACACATAGGCACAAGAATGGTATTGATAAACGACATAGGATAAAAAAAATAAAATAAAAAAATAAAAAAAACTGGAGAGGCATGGCCTTCAAGACTCACTTGTGATACACTTTAAAAAAGATCTAATCGTTAAAATGTGTTCTGTATTTGTTGTTATAAAGTTTCGGGTTAAAAGAAAAAAAAAAAAAAAAAAAGTCCTAACGGCAGATTCGAACCCCGCATGTTCCGGTGAGAAGAAACCGTCTTACCCATTACACTATCGTGGCTCCTTAACTAAAGTTAAAAAATATATAATTTAAACATGCTTTTTTAAAGGGCGATAAATCGATTGCGGTATTCGCAGTGAGAACGCTGTTTAAATCATATTATTCTGGTGTATCTTGGGCAGTCAAAAAAATTTTAAGGGCAATTATAAATTCTTTTTAAGTCCGCGGTAAAGGAAACGTGGATATTGCCGCAATAACACTGCAACATTTAGCCGTTTTCTCTGGATCTAGATAGATATACAAGTTTAGTTACACCTGGTTGACATGGTCGATTCTATCTCTCTTTTATGTTCATTCTAGTTTTATAGTTTTAAAGTTGATATGAAAATTGAGTATTTTGTTAAACTAATAACATGTAGAGCCAAGTACAAGTACTTCTAAACGTCGTAAGAAGTGAAAAGGACTTCATTTTGAGAAAAGTCAAGACTGGAAATTTTTACGTTTCATCAATTCAAGAGTATTAACTCTCATGGTTTATTATTTTTAACTGTGAATTCCGAATGATTCTGTGGATATTTTTATGGCAGTTTGGGGCATAATCCAGTAAGTGACGAGGCGTTCACAAATCTTTCTCTGAATAAATATTTAACGGTCTCCTTCTCCAACTTTCCATCACATGTTATCGTGTATTGTCCATTGAATATAGGATTGGACGGACAGGTCAACAACTTGAAACAAAATGGCGTCGTTCCGGCGTGAATAACACCCCACATTTTGCAAAAAAGTCTGTATTATCACCTACACCTGTATGGGAACTTCAAAGAGCGCAATTTGATATTGATCACACTGATCTGACCAAAGATGACAACATAAATGTACTTTTATCTGGTTGTGGTTTTCCGCAATTCATCTTTATTCTTATCTCATCTGTCTATTATAATCAATGTGCAGTATAGTAGGCTATGTTTATAATTATATTCAGATAATGTTTCTTAATTCTTTCTGTTTTTACATTAAGAATACTAGTTATTACCTGCAGTGTGTGGATGTATGTATGAAACGATGTATGTGATATTTTTTACATTTGTATCTTCGTAATATTCGTAAAAGCTGTTGTTGACTTTTACAGTTATGGTCCCCATGCTGTTTACTTGTCTATGTTGTGATAATGCACCTGACCAAATTTTTCCAGTTGGAGATAATAAAGTTATTCTTATCTTATTTTATCTTACTTACATCACATGTACGAATCCATTTGGAAGAGAAGTACCTTAATCATCTAAAGATTTTTACAGACGGCTCTGTTGTAAATGATAGAGCTGGTGCTGCTTTCGTTATTCCAGACCTTAACTTTCAAAACTCTTTTGAACTGGGAGAGAATAAGTCCATCTTCACAGCTGAACTCATAGCAATTCTAATGGCGTTAAATTTCATGATATCCTTTCCGAAAACTATATTTCAGATTCTATTTTGTGTTGATTCTACATCAGTTCTTCACGCTACTGAACTTAGAAACGGTTAGGTATGAACTCATTATTGAAATTAACCATTTGATTCACGAACTCTTATTAAGAGGCTCTCACATAACCTTTTGCTGGATTCCTTCTCATTGCGGTTTTTACTATAATAAAAAAAAAAAGTTGACATTTTGGCTAAAAAAAAAAGGAGCTAGAAGCTCCACGAAGGAGTTAGATTTAAATATTTCGCTTTCACTACAGGAATGTTACACCATGGTAGAAAAAGTCCAATGGTCAAAATTTCAGTTTGAAGAAAAACACACCGGTAACTCGGAGTTACATAAGAACATACAGAAAATGTATGGTTTCATGGGAAAACATTACCATAATGATTTTCATAAGAGGCAAATCATTTCTCTAATCTGCAGATGGAAAATGAATTGTTTTAGGACAAAATATGTCAGTAATGTTTCTTGCATCTGTGGTGCTCACATAACAGCCAATCATATACCATACCAACTTGCGATATGTTAAAGTCTCAAATCCCTGCACTGAAATCATCTTCAGTGTTGACGATCTTCAGCAGTCCAATGCATGACTTTTTCAACTCCTTGTTAAATAGTCCAGTTGGTTCGCTGTTATAGTTGTTGAACGGAAGGTGAAGGTCACTAGTGGGTTCCTTCACCTCTGCCACCCCCTTCTCACCCCCCCCCCCCACCCACCCACAAAAACAAACAAACAAAAAACAACCAGGAGTAGGGACAGTAGTGATGATTTAAAGCATGGGTTGGGTGGGGAAAGTGAAATCACAGTAATTATTATGGATGGACGTTAAACAAAAGAATGAACGAAAACGAACACACACACACAGACACACACACACAGACACATAGGCGCTGAGATAGAGAGATATACATAGAATATTGTGATCCTACTGCGTTTGCCTGTGTCCCTGCGAGTGATTTATGATGTGGTGTGATGTGCGTGCGTGCGTGCGTGTGTGTGTGTGTGTGTGTGCGTGTGCGTGTGTGTGTGTGTGTGTGTGCCGGGGGAGGTGTGTGTGTGTATGTGTGTGTAGGGGATGGGGGGCGGGAGGGAGGGAAGAGGAAAACGTTAAAGGTAGAAAACTACCAAAAAAATGCATAACTAACATGCAATTACATTTAACAGTAACAATTCAATAATGATAATAATAATCAGAAACCATTAACACAATTCTGAAGTGTGTGTGCATGCGTGTGTGTGTGTGTGTGTGTGTGTGTGTGTGTGTGTGCGTGTGTGTGTGTGTGTGTGCTCCAGCCATCACCTTCACTAACTCCCACATCCCGACTACACGCCATGTGTGATGGAATTGAATGGTTTGGCTTCAGCTATATGTCGCGTATCATCGTTGTTGTGTGGTGTCGTGTTTTTAACTTGTGTGATGGTCCGTTGTGTTGCCCGTGTGTGTCATGGTGTGTTGATTCAAGTTGCGTTGCGTCAGTTGCGCTGTGTGGCGTGGTGTAGTGTTGCGTTGCGTTTATGTTGTGCTGTTTGATTGGTTTTTGAAGGCGTAGACGTTTATGTTGTGCTGTTTGATTGGTTTTTGAAGACGTAGAAGAAGAAGACCGGAACAACAAGACCAAGAACAAGAAGAACAAGAAGAGGAGGAGGAGGAAGAGGAGTGAGAAGAAGAAGAGGAGGAGGAGGAAGAGGAGGAAGAAGAGGACTCGGGAGGAGGAGGAGGAGGAAGGGGGGGAGAAGAGGAAGTGGAGGAAGAAGAGGAGGAGGAGGAAGAAGAGGAGGAGGAGGAAGAAGAGGAGGAGGAGGAGGAGGAGGAAGGGGGGAGAAGAGGAAGTGGAGGAAGAAGAGGAGGAGGAGGAAGTGAAGGAAGAAGAGGAGGAGGAGGAAGAGGGGCGAAGAAGGAAAAAGTAGATATGGATGAAGAACGGAGAAGAATAAAATGAATGAATAAACAAACAGATAAGTAAATAGATATATAGACGCTCATTGGAATCAACAATCCCCGTCCCAGATAAAAAGAAAAACCCAAACTATAATGAACGAGTGAATGAATGAATAAATACATGAAACCACAACTAGAGAACCGCAGCTCACTTCCCGGCTTTGCACAGTCACCACGCGGCACAAAAGGAAATTCAAACCAGTTTTAGGGGACACGTGTATTGTGGGTGGCCTGAATTCCTCACGGGCCACTGAGAACAGAACACACCTCACACAACTATCCGCCTTCATCGTTAATAATAATAATAATAATGGATACTTATATAGCACACTATCCAGAAATCTGCTCTAGGTGCTTTACAAAAACGCTTTTGATAACATAAAACATTATATCTATGGTACATACACACACCAAAATGTGACCACACACACACACACACACACGCACGCACGCACGCACGCACGCACACACACTGCATACATACATTTTAACATACATGTGTATCTAACAGCTACCCTAACACATACGCACACATAGGCAGGCACAAACTTACATAAACACACGCACACACAATACACATTCATATACATGCATGTAATTATGTACACATACATATGTATACACACATAGTCAAGCACACCAAACGAAAAGGAAGTGGACCTGCCACAATTGAATTTATTGCTGAGGGAAAAGGTGAGTTTTGAGACGAGATTTAAAAGATGCGAGGGAATCAGAATGACGGATGTTATCAGGGAGCTTGTTCCACGTCTTTGGCGATTGAAAAGAAAACGATCTGTGTCCATAGGTCTTACTTCTGACGTGAGGTATCCTGAGAAGTCGAGTATCAGAGGAAGAACGGAGCTGGTGAGACGGGGTATAGATATGGATGAGTTCAGAAAGATACTTGGGGCCAGATCCGTTGACTGCAGAAAAGGTCAGAGTGGATAGCTTATAGTCTATTCGATCAGAAACAGGCAACCAGTGGAGAGACTGAAGGAGAGGAGAAACATGGTCAAATTTAGAAGCTCTGCAAATGAGTCTGGCAGCGTTATTCTGAATTCGTTGGAGTCTGTCTAACAGGTATTTGGGAAGGCCGGCCAAAAGAGAGTTGCAGTAATCCAATCTTGAGAGAACCAGAGAGCATACAAGTGTCTTGGTTGCATCGGTTGAGAGATAGTGGCGGATAGAGCTGATTCTACGCAGTTCCAAATAGGCAACTTTACAGATATTCGAAATGTGCTGTTGGAAGGAAAGAGACTGGTCCAGGATTACACCAAGACTGCGAACAGAGGGAGAAAGTGAAACAGGTGTGCTATTGATCAGAACAGAGTCAGGAAAGGAAGGATGTTGACGAAACTTCTTTGGACAGGTTATCATAAATTCAGTCTTATCATCATTTAATTGAAGCTTGTTGAGAGTCATCCAGTCCTTTAGGCCAGCAATGCACTCCTGTGTTTGAGTCACCAGTGCATCAAATTCAGCTATGGAAGCCGACTGATAAAGTTGTGTGTCATCAGCAAAGCTCTCATGCGACATCGCAGGACACAGGAGCCGCATACAGCACGAAAAGAACAGGACCTAGGACGGACCCTTGTGGGACACCATATTTCAAGGCAGATACTCTAAAGTATGTACCATTTACACACACTTTCTGTGTACGATCTGACAGGTAAGACGTGATCCATGCTAGTGCAGTGTCACGAATACCAAAGGAAGTTTTAAGTCTGTTCAAGAGGATAGAGTGGTCGATAGTGTCAAAAGCTGCTGACAAATCTAAAAGAGCGAGAACAGATATCTTATCCTCATCAAATCCCGAAAGCAAATCATTCACTATTCTAAGAAGGGCTGTTTCGCAACTATGACCACGTCTATAAGCTGACTGGTGGGAATTAAGTAAACCATTCTGCTCCAGATGAGCTAAGAGCTGAGACAATATGATCTTTTCTAGCAGTTTTGATAAAAATGACAGATTAGAGACAGGTCGATAATTTTTCAAACAATTATGATCCAAAGATGGTTTCTTGATGAGTGGACGTACAACAGCAGATTTGAAGCTTTCAGGGAAACAACCAGACAGTAAGGAAGAATTGATGACATGAGTAATATGTGGCAGTAGAACATCAATACATTCAACCAACAAAGAAGACGGGACAGGGTCAAGCTCACAGGATTTCGGACAAGCGCTCAGACACACTTTCTTCACAAAATCTTCAGTAACCGGTTGGAAACAATGTAAAACAGGACCACTGTACACGCGTTCTTGAACGGGTGAAGAAGGAGACACAACAGAGTCAAGCTTCTCACGAATGCATGATATTTTGCCGGTGAAGAAGTCAGAAAACTTTTGAGGGAGTTCCTGCACCGAAAATGTTGTAGGGAGAGGAGTGTTTTTCATTTTACCTAGTAGATTGTTCGTAGCGTTGAAAAGCTGTTTGGCTGTGGTGCATGCAAGTATTTTAGAAGAGTAGAACTTTGACTTTGCCCTGTCAACAATGTTTGTTACATTATTCCTGGCTGTCTGAAAAATGTCCCTACTGATGGTCAAACTAGTGGCACGCCAGTGCCTCTCAGCTCTCCTTCTCTCCCGCTTGGCCTCCAACAGCTCTTGTCCCACGGTGTTGTACCAAGGCGACGGGGGACGATTGGAGATCAGGCACCGAGTCGACGGGGCGTGCCTGTCGAGTGCAGCGCGTAGGACAGTGGATAGCTGGTCAGCAGTCGGCTCAAAAGGGATATTAGTCAGTAGGTCAGCTTTAAATAAGTCTAAGTCAATTGAGGTCAGTGTGCGCACCTCCCTATACACACGGGGCGTGGGAGGTTTGGTGAGGTTCAGATGACACGTCACACTGTGATGGTCGGAGGACAGGGTGTGATCGACGGTGGTAGACTTCAGGAGGCAGTCCTCATTTCTGTGCAACACCCAATCGACGATGTGACCACGATTGTGTGTAGGCTCGGTTACAGACTGGTTAAGATCGAACAAACTGACAATTTCAAGTAATTTAGAGGTATAAAACTGTGTGGGTGAACCAAAATGAAAATTAAAGTCACCAACAATAAGTAGGGAGCCTGGTAAACTATTAGCGTATTCTAAGAAGTCCGGAAACTGTTCTATGAACATCGTATCAGAAAGTTTATTTTTCTTGTTTGGTGGCGGACGGTAGAGGCAGAACACATTGAGGTTGGAATGTGGCAGCAACAGTGAAAGCTGGGCCAGTTCGAATGAGGCATGGTTGAAGGGAAAGACAGATGTGTACGTTGTGTGTGGGAGCAGCCCGTCTGACACAACGAAGGCGATTCCTCCCCTGCAAGTTGTTGTAACACGAGGGAAGGAGGTGGTAGTGTAGCCAGGGGGAGCGAGATCTCGACACGTAGCTTCATCCCCAGTACTGCGAAGCCAAGTTTCTGTGATACACAGGATGTCGAGGCTGATTGACAGCAGATGTTCGTTGGTCGCTGATCGTTCACTCTGTCAACCTGTTTGTCAGTGTGGCTGTCTACCGGTCTGTATGTCCCTGTGTGTGCGTCAGTTTGTGTGTCAATGTTTGTGTGCCTGTGTTTGTTTCTCTCCCTTTATATATTTTTCTCTCTTGTCAACCTTCTTATTCCTGTCTATTGCACAGGTGCACGTATGCATGCATGCACGCCTGCGTTCACGCACACACACTCACACAGAGGCATACACACATACAAGAGAGAGAGACACACACACACACACACACAGAGGCACACATACACACAAACGCATCAGCCGCGCACACACACAAAGTCTTCAGGGGACAAAAGTCTTTTTGCTTCACTCAAGCTGAACGAACGCAAGGCTAGAGCAGTTTACACACACAGCCAACTGCGATGAATAGCGGGAGGGGAAGGATTTTTATGGTTCAGTGGAACGTCAAGACTGAATCAGGGTGTGGTGTGGGTAGGTGTACAGGTATATCAAAAAAACTGGAGGAGGTTGTTTATGAGATTTGAATCAACGGTGTCAAGATGGTGGAAAGTAAGCTTCATATCGGAGATATTTTCGTCATCGTCAGCTACTTCGTCGCTGTGATCCTTGTAGGAATTATTTGGGTGTTTGTCAATGTGTGGCTCTGTCTGTGTGTCTGTTTGTCTGTCCTGTCACTATTTGAGTCTCTTTATTAATGTGTGGCTCTGTCTTTGTGTCTGTCTGTCCTGTCACTATTTGAGTCTCTCTCTCTCTCTCTCTCTTGTCTATGCGGTACAATGTGCAGTTTCTATAGTTCCTGTCTTTCTGTTTTGTCTGGTCTTGGCGGTACATTGTGTTCGTGGTTAGTTCCGATGAACAATTCTTCTTCAGTTCGTGCTGCACTTGATGTGTATTCACGGTAGTGTGCGTTCGTCTGTGTGTGTGTGTGTGTGTGTGTGTGTGTGTGCACTTGCACACATGCCTACTTGCATGAGTCTGGGTGAGTGTGTGGAGGGGTGAGACACCAGTCTTCCATTGGCTTTCTAGTAATTGGTAGCTGTGGTTGTGGATGAAAATCCTCTCCCACATGCTAACCGTGCTTCAAAGAGAGGGTTGGTTTTGTTGTTGTTGTTTTTAAATAGATATTCGCCAAGTGCATGCATGCGGCGCCTCGGTTTAACGTCCACCCAAAAGACCAGCATCTTGACGACGAATCAGGTTCCAGTGGAAGGAAGAACAAACCCCACCTCCATGAGAATTAAAATCACAGATCCTTCCGCTGTCATGGGATCAGTCACAACTCCACCCCTGTGTTTTTAAGACAGGTCTCGAACGTATCAACAGGCAGTGATGCTACGATCAGTGTCTTGTAGACACCATGTTCCGAACACGTGCACAGTCGCTCACGTTCAGCAAAGACCTTTATTTCTATGAGCAAGTTTCACCAAGGTGAGTCCTTTGGCTGTATCTACATTAATTTTCTTGCGCGCCACTTCTCTGTGTGACTGACGGAGAGAACATCCACGCCTTGTTGTGAACACTACTCACTACGTCTAGATCAAAGGGCAAAATTGTAGACATTGCCCCTCCGCGCGGCCATACACAGAGAAGCCATCTACTCATCTCCGTTCCTTTATTTCACGTTTCAATGGCTCGTTGAATATTTCAGCCCTGTCCGTTCCTTTATTTCACGTTTCAGTGGCTCGTTGAATATTTCAGCCCTGTCCGTTCCTTTATTTCACGTTTCAGTGGCTCGTTGAATATTTCAGCCCACAACGTTCCTTTATTTCACGTTTCAATGGCTCGTTGAATATTTCAGCCCACAACGTTCTGAATGCATTCATGAGAACAGTGCACTGCAGATTCCGTCTTAGTTAAAAAACAAAAAAAAACAACAACAAAAAACAAAACAAACAAAAAAAACAAGAGAGGCAAGGTCTTCAAGACTCATTTGTGATACACTGGAAAAAAAATCCAAGCTTTTTATGTATTGTGTATAATTTCAAAATGTAATGTTTAAGATGAGAAAGACCAGTTTAAAGTGAATTAAGTCCCCTAGCATTAATTAAAAGAGTAATTTCCCTTTTTTTACCTACTGCACCAAAACGTTTGCAAAATAAATAAAACTTCCATGCTTAGTGTAACCGTGTCCCGAGTGGTTCTAACAGGGTACAGCACAAAAGACTTAACTAAATATGATTGATTGAATGAAAGGATAGACAAGATCCCACGCACAGGCCAGGAACATATAGAGGCCAGTCACAAATGGGTTTTTCTATTGTTTTATTTACAATAGTTACATGGAGAAAAACTAAGAGAAGAAGATATCCAGGAGAACTAAGAAGAAGAAATAATGAGAAAAAGACAACTAGGAGAAGAAATGAGAAGAAGGCAGTGCCTGGAATGACACAAACAAATGTCATAAGTACAACATGTCAACACAAGTGAATAGTAAAGCACATGTATACATATTACATGGAAAGACTATCACTCGGGTTTGGGATACGCAACAACATAATGCATATGTGTGAAGGCCAAATGCTGACATCAAATGACATTTCTAATACATTTAAATAGTGCAGTTAAAGTGATTGAAGCGATGCTGACTTGGTGAAAGTACTCTGACAGTATAGACTAGGTAAAGCTTATACTGTGTCAAAGCGAACGCATCATATGCACCCACTAGAATATTCTGGAACAAACTATTAGTGTCCAGAGACGTCACTGACTGTGACGTTAAGAACCAAATGGAACACTGCTCCGAGCATATGACGACATGGCGATTTCTAGATCAGTCATAGCTGATCTGTGACTAACTTGTCAAAGCAATAACTGAACAAAGAATTAACTGAACAAAGCAATAACTGAACATACTCATATAAACACAAGTACTGTGTCGAATAATACAATTTACAAATCAACACATTCTACACACTAGTACTTACAGCGATACATAGGGAGGTGTCAGCCGTTGTGGGGACACACACGACACACTGCCCGCGACACAGCAAGAGACAAAGAGAGCAGGTGCTGGCCGCGGCTGGCTCAGGTGTGGAAGTGACCACTCATCACCCGCTCGGCCAATTTATACAAATTAGGCGAACTACAAAGACAATCACGTGGGCTGCAAACCAGATCGTCACTAATCTGAAGAAATCTGATGAGAACTGTGCTTGTTACAAGGTGTTGGTAATCCTGCAGTTTAGAATACTAAACTCAGGGGCCGTTAAAATGAAAAAGTAGAAGGTGTTTTAGACTGACTTCGATGCGCTGAGTCGAATGCAACCCTCAGCTAAGCTCTAAGACCACTCCTTTTGCCACGAAACTGGATCAAATGCACGGTAAGTAGTACTCCTTCCCGCCCTGCACGCCATTTTGACTGCTGATCACGTGGGTGAACGCGTCAGTCACCAGCAATCAAAATGGCTCGCCGATAGTTGCTCGGGAAGTGACCGACTGAGTTTACTATTTATTATGTCTCTGTTTCATGACAAGGAGTGGCCGTAGAGCTTAGCTGAGGGTTGCATTCGACTCAGCGCATCAAGGTCAGTCTAAAACAACCTCTATTTTTTCATTTGAACGGCCCCCTGAGTTTAGTATTCTAAACTGCAGGATTACCCAAGGTGTTCAGTAACAGATTTCTAAATGATTCCTGAACCGATTTGCATCGGATAAGTTGCAAAAGAAAGAGCTCAACGCCTACTTTATAATGAGTGTAAAATGAAGGGTTGATTATTTAAGATGAATTTATAATCTTAATTTAAGTCACCCGAACAGGGTCAGTTTTAACGAGCTCGTCGCTGAAAATTACAAACTGCGTTAAATCAGTTTCACGTAGGCAAACATAAATGGAATAGATTTAAAGATGGAATTAAGACAATTCTGCCAGTATATAATACTAGTAGTTTACTGATCTGACAAAAGAGTTATTAATTAAATACTTTGGAGCAGAAACACAAGTTTGCGCTCAGCCAATGACGTACCGCGACGCGACACTGGCCGAGCAGGTGGTCTGACGAGGACAAAATGATGTAAGCGGAGTGACGTCACACAATCCTGTGGTGGGTTAGGAGGGAAAACGTCGTCTGCTGTGGCTTGTGCGTGAATAGTGTTGGAGCAAGCATAGCGCACTTGGTCACATTAGCAAAAGAAGTTCCTGTTTGAACAAAAAATGATAATAATGACTCCTCTTGTTGTTTGGTCAGAATATCAGATCAAAGTGCCAAGTTTAGAGAATACAAAAAATATAAATATAACAGTAAATGCAGTTTGCATATAATTAGGCTTCATTTTTTATTTTTGTGTGCCCATCCCAGAGGTGCAATATTGTTTTAAACATGATGACTAGAAAGAACTGAATTTTTCCTATTTTTATGCCTAATTTGGTGTCAACTGACAAAGTATTTGCAGAGAAAATGTCAATGTTAAAGTTTACCACGGACGGACACACACACACACACACACACACACACACACACAACTGAACACCGGGTTAAAACATAGATTCACTTTGTTTACACAAGTGAGTCAAAAATGCACGCCAGTTCATTGGTGAAGAAATTCCAGTCACGAGAGTTATTTGAATGGACAGTACAGAGAGAGAGAGAGAGAGAGAGGACATCCACAATTGTTCCCTTCAAAACGGAATGAGCAGTGTTCACAACAAGGTCTGGATGTTCACGCCATCAGTAACCAGAGGAGTGGAGGGGAAGAAATGTGGACGTTGCCGAGAGAGATGTATGCATTGTCTATTTCTTCCGACAAATAACCTAAATAATTATACCTCTCTTAACCGTTTAAGAACTTGTCGATAATTGTGACCCTCCACCACGGAATGAGTCGCTTTGTCCCTGACCAACTTTCCCGCTAGCGGCGATTTTAGGCGGGTGGGGGTCAGGTTGTCGATTTTCAGATTTTGACTTCATAGTAAACTTTAGGCTTTCTTTTATCTCATATTGAAGTATCTAGGCATAACTGTGTCTTCTTTTGCCTTAAAAGTGTGCTTAAAATGCCTAACCCGTCATTCTGATCGCCTATGACAAGCTTGCCCTCCGTCATCTCTTGGAATCGACCGGTCGAATCATACATTGTTTTAAAGGTCAAGTCCGTCTCTTTCAATCTATGTCCTTCTCATTGGTTGATTTTTTAACTACGAGCGAATCGTCGCTTTCAAAATAAGGATACACTACGTAAACAATGCGTCACTATGAAGGAAAATCCCCTCTGTCATTGGCCGAGAGAGGCCACGTGACGAAACCAGCCATTCAGCACGCTAGCTCAAATAAACATGGTCGCAGGGTTCGGAAGCACGTTTTCAAGATTGACTTGGCGATTTCCTGACAAGATACACTTGCGCTGCACACATTTTGCCATTCAATGAAGAAGACGACATTTGTGAGTTTCTAACCCAGTACTTCATTGATGGAACTGACCGTTCATGAAATCGATCTCAGTGAACACGAAGGCAACGCTGATTTCGAAAGCAGACGACGCAGGATTGTCGTTCAGTTTTCATCAACAATAATATTAATTTTGATGTAGATGACGAATCAACATTTGCACTAGATACAGAAAGATTGGAAGCCTTCGCCTGTAATTGCCGAAATCACATGCACCAGGTGCCATCAGTGTTGTGACTGACATGGAAACAAGTGAAACTGACTTGCTGCACTGAAGTGATAGACCTGGGTTTCTCACAGCTCACACAAGGAATGTTCAAGCAAAGTGACTGGGGGACTGGATATAGCTGAAGTGTCTGAAGGTAAGCTTTCTTATTTTACCCACATTGACAAATACTGAAATGTAATGATGGTATAATCAATTGATAATAATTTATTTAACAATGATTGACTCAAGACTGATTTATTGTCTTACATTGGAACAGGAATTCACTGTTTGACATGTGGAATTTAAAATGATTAAAAGAATAAAGTGAATCTGAGGAAATTAACAGAATGTAAATTAAAAGATCTCACACACACACACACACACACACACACACACACACAATGTGTGACACAGTGTGTATACATGTCACTCACACACACACACACACACACACATACATACACAATGTGTGTCACACAGTGAGTCACATACTCACTCACACACACACACACACACACACACACACACACGCGCGCGCGCACACTGTCCCTTCACAGTTTAACCATTTAACTGAGCAAGGGGAGGTTCAGGGGCATGACATTATGAACAGTTTTCAGTTTCACAGAATTTGCTTCAATGGATATTTTATGTGAATGTGTGTCAGGTTGGTGTGTGTGTGTGTGTGTGTGTGTGTGTGTGTGTGTGTGTGTGTTGTTTTAAATAAATATAGAGTTGTGTCAACAGTAAATACTAACAGTATTACTAATAGTTCAATTTCTTTTTCAGCCCTGAAAGATATGATGGTACTTTATATGCCTGCCTGTACACCAATGAATAATTCTGATATCACTGCTGGCAAGTCATGTCATCAGAAGGAGAGGCAACACCACCAAACTAACTACACTGTCAACTAAAGAACTGTCTGCTGGTGAACTATCTATGAGTGAGTGAGTCAACTGTTAATGTACTATGTATGATTTATAGTATAAATTTACCATGAAGTGTGCAAACTTAGTTTCTTTTTACAAACTTTGTCTAGATGTACATGTATGGAATTGTAAACTTTTGCACAGACATTTACATAAACGATATAAGTGTGCATGTGCTTGACATGCCACTATGCATAAAGTAACTTAATGGATTGCAGCATGTCATGCACATGCACACTGATATGCACACTGATACTCATAGTGATACAGCATTAATAATCACTATTTCATACTTTTATTATCAGTAAACTGCTTTGTCTGATTATATTATGATATATATATATATATGTATATATATATATATATATATATATATATATATATATATATATATATATATATATATATATATCATAAGTGTATTCTTTTTTTATTTTCTGATAAAATACATAGAACTAGAAGTAAAGCATTTTGTAAAGTCCTGTGTAAAGAATGAAAGCTGTGATGTAAATGTACAAAACTGAAATTACTGTTGATATTTAAGGCATTAATGAATAAACTTTAGAACATATAGAAAATAATTCAAAACAAAGGAAATGAAAAGAGATAAAGAAGTATTACATAACAAACTGTTTCAGGATAAACCATGCATTTTTGGAACATACTGACACCACCGGTGGAGAAAAAAGAGTGGAGGAAGAAGGTTCAATATCAACACCATCCACCCTGATGACACTTTGTACCACAAGAATTGATTACCTGTGCCACATATCTGCACATTTTTTTATTTTTATTTTTTATTTTTATTTTTTTTAGCAGATTGAGTGTTTGTTTGATGAGGTTGTGTGTCTTTATTGTGTGAAGTATGGGTTTGACAAGTAGGTTTTCTTTGCAGATGAAGTGTTTGAAGTGTTCATTTGGATTATGAAATGTATTTCATTTGATGCTATGCTGGGATAAAACACACATGAACTTGTACCTTTTGTATGAGCAGTTTTGTTGTGTGGATCTTTTTTGTTATTTTGTTGTGCTTATTGTATGGATTATGGTAATATCACAAGCACACTAAGCCAGTGAGCACATTGAATTACAACAATCACATGATTCGGCATCATGATTTAGCATTTTTTACCTCTAATCTGGCATAAATTTTAGTACACATACTGTACATAGCAAAAGTTTCATAGTAATTGGACCACAAACAACACCACAACAAAACTGATCTTAAAACTGGAAGGTTTTTAGTCATGTTGAGCTGATTAAAAAGTAAGTATACTAATACTTCAGTTGCAATTCTTTCCAAAAAAATTAGAAAATTCTTATTTGAATAAAATCAAATACACTCAATATTTTTCTTTCAAATTTTGTGCAATTGTGGATATTGCCACTAACTATGTGTGTGCCAAATTTCATGAACATATCTTGCTTAGAAGTATGTGGTTGCTATGAACATGTTCCAAAACTTTTCGGCCTTGATTTCTCAGTTCGTTACTTTCGCGACTTTAGAACTTCAAATCACAATAACTTTTAACAGAATCATCCGATTTACAAACTTTTTTTTATGATATACCAATAACTAAAAATCGACCTCTGGTGCAAAGCGATTCATTTCGTGGTGGAGGGTCACAATTTTGTTTTAAAATCAGTCGTGACTTAGTGGACTTAGGCCGAAATATTTTTGTCCAGCACACACAGGCACTTAAAATGTACACAGTAATATGTAACATATAGTTAAGACAGAAATAGACAGTTCACAATCAAGACATAACTTTGTTGATATCTCTTTCATGCCCTACCACGCATTTTAGTAGTTCTGTATAAGGACCAGCACAACTCGATAGCAATGAGGTGAACCAACTCGCGGCACAACTTCTGTAGAAAAATAGGAACTCCTTTTTCAGTTCGAGTCATACACCAGCTGGTTTTAACTCATCGTCTGCTGAGTATTCGTTGGGATGTCCTGTTGGCGAGTGCTGTTCAAATGCTATGCTGTGCTCCAGTGTGATTTCCTCGGCACAGGAAGGCGGGACCAAGTCCTCTCCTACCGCCAGTTTAACCTTCCCCAACTGAAGTCAGGTCCCCATTCACACCTGAGTGTGGAGTGGGAAAATCTGAGTAAAACGCCTTTCCCACCAGGTCACAATACCTTGCCGAAACGGGCCTTGAACCCTGGTCACCGATTAACACTGACTATGAATCCAAACGCCAAACCAACTCAGCAGTGGCGCATCCGAAGTACAATTCTGATTTGTTAATATTGTGTGCCTGACTGCTGACTTCCATGTTTGGCCTGTCTGTAACATCTGCCACACGAACCCAGGAAATACGACAGATGTCTATCAAATCTGATATCCACCAATCAGTTAATTTGATGTTGTTTATAATACTGCTGTGTTATGTGTTCACTGTGTGCACGTGTTGCTTACCGAGCACACCTTCAAGCTTCAGCTTGTTGCTTTTTTAATGTCTTTACTTGTTTTCGAGAATGAAATCATGTTGAAACCAGTCAGGTAACACAAACAGTGCTGCTCACGCTGGGACTGCATGGTATTTTCTTTTCATCATTTTCGAAGCTAATGGGGTTGGGATGTGTGGGTGTGGGTTAAGGGGGGCGAGGGGGGAGGGTGGGGGGAGGGGGGGGCTGAAGTCTTGCGCACTGACTGTGCGTTGTATCAGCAAGGGTTGAAACATATGAGGATTGGAGCCATGGTTGCCTTTTTGAGGAATCACATCTAACAATGACCACGAAGAAGTGCAACATAGTGTGTTATGAGGATGTATACGTTGGCTCTAGGATTTTACTCATCAAAACAAAAAAAGGAGAAAAAAAAAAGATTAAAGTCGGAGAAACTGCAGGATCCAGCAAGGACAAGAGCAAGCTTTTCCTTATTTGTTTGTTTCCTTCCACAGTTTATTATGGCTGGTCATTTTCTGCATATGTATCTTTTTTTCCCTTCTAATTAATCACTTATGTATAGCTCCTTTGGGCTATGTCAGCATCTTCTCTGACATCAGAAAAAAAATCATTTTAATCAAATTTGATTGCTTTTGTTCGTGTACTTTATAATCACATATATCATTGTCTGTATTAGCATTTTCCAAAGCGTAAGAGAAAAGCTGTTTTTTAAACATGTTTTTTACTTCCATTTTTACAATACAGACAGCTGACACAAATGCGTATGAAAGAAATGGGAGAAATGACAACACGGACGAAAACACGATGAAAGCAAAATATAATGACAAATACGTATTGTATCCGTACGAGAAAATTTAATAACCATGAAATTCAAGACGTTGATTGGTTGGCAGATTAACCAAACCCCGCCATTGGTGTGCACCGCTGTTGTGATGATGGAAGCGATGACATCTGGTGTGGTTGTGATGATGGAAGTGATGACATCTGATGTGGTTGTGATGATGGAAGTTGTGAAATCTGGTGTGGTTGTGATGATGGAAGTGATGACATCTGGTGTGATTGTAATGGAAGTGGTGACATCTGGTGTGGTTGTGATGATGGAAGTGGTGACATCAGGTGTGGTTGTGATGATGGAAGTGGTGACATCAGGTGTGGTTGTGATGATGGAAGTGGTGGAATGTGGTGTGGTTGTGATGATGGAAGTGGTGACATCAGGTGTGGTTGTGATGATGGAAGTGGTGAAATCTGGTGTGGTCGTGACGTTGTTCTTTTTATTATTTTTTATATTTTTTTTATACTCCTTCATCACAATTTTATTTTTGTTGAATTAAAAAAAAAATCTACATTTATACAGTGCCATTTCTAAGAGCTGAGGGCGCTTCACATGATGTCACGCTCTATATGAGAGCGGACTTGAAACCCCCACCCAACCCAGCACTAACACCCTGACAACACAAACACAGACTAAAATAATTCGGGGTTCACATACATTTATTCCATCCCACACAGAACTTGACTAATAAAACAACTACAATCTTAGCAAGAAATGATAAACTTAAATGACGACAATGGATAAATAACCCCCACCACACACACACACACACACACACACAAAACACAGAGCTTTAAGACACGGCCGTCCAGCGGCAGTCAGTCCGGAGAATGCTAACAATGAACTAAGGACGTTTGACGAATAGATAAACTGAAGCACTGCACAACACAAGACGATGACTTGAACGGCGAAAACTGAAGACAGATGAAAACAGAAGCCGACGAAACTAGTGAACAAACGATGACAGTGATGAGAAGAGGGCAGCAGGACTGAAGACAGCAGTCAGCAGCAGAAGGAGCAACAACGCCGCCTGGCCAACACAGGCTGAAGGGGAAATGGTGCAGGAAGTGGGATGCTGAAAACTGCATAGATTTCATTACCCTTCTGGTAGGGTTACCCCTGCCCCCCCCCCCCCCCTCCTCAATGAACACACAAGACAAACTGATAAACAAAAGCTTTAACCACACTGAAACAGCAGTAAAAATATCGCTATAAGATTCCGTTGACGCCGCCCCGCACTTCACACTCACTAGTGAACACATTTTCTGGAAGATATTGTACATAAGACGAAAGAACTTGGGACAAAAAACAAACAAACTGATAGTTTGGAAAACATATCAATGATAATTTGACCTTGTGAACAAAACGAAAGTATACACATTCTTACAATAATAGTAAAGGGGTTCACAAGGAAACGTTAGTGGCTGAAATACTTTAACATAGTTAATAAACCCAGTAACCATAATATTTTTAAAAAGTTATGTTTAAAATATTATCACAACAAAGGAAAACAATACAAGCCTGACTTTTTAGCATTAACCCTCAAATCCCAATAAACAAAATCAAACATCTGGCATCTTAACTCACTCCATGCCAAGAGTTTTTGCCCTTGCCAATCCCTGAAAACCCAGGGTTTGTATAGGATGGGGAAAAAATTGTAAAAAAACCAAATAAACACCCAGACAATTGATATTTAGTATATGTATGCAAGGAATGTTGTTCCATATGTGTGCAAAAAATCAAAGTATTTACTCACCGTCTTGATGTTGATCGCGGTATCAATATTTAGTGTATTTTTTTATCATTTTTGCACCCATCAGAAAGGTACACCAACATGTTCCACATCACATTCTAACACTATTTGAGGAACTGAAGACCTAGTGCATGCAATGAAGTATGAACAGGTGGTGAAGAAAGTTGAAATTCACTCATACAAGAAAAAATATTGTCTCTACATAATGAAAATCAAAGAAGAAAGAAGAAAAAAACTCAACCGGCTGGGTGTTGACTGGCCAGTCAGCTGACAAACCTAGTATGCCAGTGAAGGGATGTGCAAGAGGGAAAAAAAGAAAAATTGTCAGTCCAATCACTGGTGAAAACACTTGCAAAATCGTCCATTTCCTCAGTGGTTTCGTCGTCTGTGTCTGTCTCATCTGCTGGCACATGTGTTCCTCACTTTCCTCTCCATTGTAAACACTCTCTTCAGTGGCCGAATCTGTTTCTAGTTCATCGGGATCTGGTTCAAATTAACTGTCCGAAGAATCAACATTATCTCCTTCGACATCAGAGCCTTCAGTTTGGATAATTTCAAAGTATCTTCGACGCTGAGTAACATTTCACCTCTCCGACCGTGTCGAACACTTCGTCGTGACGCCATCTTGTCAAATAACTTACAAAGCTGACAGGGGGCACGCTTTGTTATCAAGTGCGGTTGAGCTTATCGCGACACACACGCAGCGTGTGTGAATGAAAAGCTGACCAGAGGTGACGTAAGATATCACATCTGCTTTTGATTTTCGCATCCGACGCGTCACTCCGACAGCACGACTTTTTAAAATCCAAGTCCGCATATGCGGACATTGGCATCCAGCGCTTTCTCCGACGATGTCCGCATATGCGGACAATGGCAGCGAGTGAGTTAACAGAACAGGACAAATGAACAAAGAAACAGCACTTATAACAGCCAACTGACAAGTACAAACTACAACAGATAAGTTCAACAATGCAACAGCGAACTCACCTGCCAACCGGGTACCACTACCCTGACGCTGGAAATAAAAAAACAAAACAAAGACGAGACACGTCCAGCAAGGCACTCCCTCTGAACTGGAGCACACAGAACATCGATAAAGGGTCACCCGGAGGTAAAGCCATCCTCACGCGCCCACCATGACCAACCCAGATGAGATCAAGGACATGTGCTACGAGGACATGAACGCTGTCATCACCACTGTTCCCAACGCAGACAAGCTCATCATTCTTGGTGACTTTAACGCAAGTGTTGGTGGTGACAGCACCTCCTGGGAAGGAGTGATTGGGAAGCATGGGGTTGGTAACTGTAACAGCAATGGCCAACTACTTCTCCAGACATGTGCTGAGCACAACCTTCTTACCACAAACACCATCTTCTGCCTCCCTACCCGTAACAGGACGTCATGGATGCATCCTCGCTCTGGGCACTGGCATCTCATCGACTTTGTCATCGTCAGGAAGAGGGACAGGCAGGACGTACGAGTCACGAGGGCCATGTGCGGCACCGAGTGCTGGACAGACCACCGCCTTATCGTCTCCAAGCTCAACATCTACATTCAGCCCAAGAGACGGACTCAGGGCATGAAAGCACTCAAACGCCTGAATGTCAACAAGCTGGAGCTAGGCAACATCAAGCAGAGCTTTGCTGACACCCTGGAGGAACGCCTTGAGTCCACCTTGCTGGACAACCAGAATGTGGAGGCAGCATGGGGCGCACTGCATGAGACGGTGTACAACACTGCCATGGAGTGCCTGGGGCCTTCTGTCAGGAAGCACAAAGACTGGTTTGATGAGAACTGCACTGAGATCAAGCAGCTGCTAGAGGACAAACGCCAGGTCTACAGAGCCCACATTGAAGATCCCAAGTCACAGTCAAAGAAAGACATACTGAAGAGTGCACGCAGCACCATCCAGCTGAAGCCGCGGCATATGCAGGATTCCTGGTTGAGCAACAAAGCTGATGAGATCCAGGGCTTTGCAGACAGGAACGACATGAAGAACTTCTATAACAGCCTGAAAGAAGTCTACAGTCCCACTACCTCCACTCCTCAGTGCTGATGGTTCTACCCTGATCACTGACAAGGACGGGATCCTTGAGAGATGGGCTGAACACTTTGACAGTGTACTGAACCGCCCCTCCACCATCAATGATGAAGCCATCGACCTACTCCCCCAGGTGCCAGTCAGTGAGTCGTTGGATGCCATTCCAACTTTGGAGGAGACCCAGAAAGCTATCGGTCTGCTATCCAATGGCAAAGCCCCTGACTCAGACTCCATTCCAGCTGATATCTATGTCAGGACTGAGACAGCGCTAAGCGCCAAATGTAGTGTGGTTGTTGCCAAGTAAGGCAGCGAGTGCAAGAGTCTACATTTGTAAATAGACTTGTATATAACCAATCAGCTGTAGTGTATTTTAACCAATCAGAATGTAAGGTCATCCAATCAGCTGTAGTGTATTTTAACCAATCAGCTGTAGTATATTTTAACCAATCAGAGAGTTCTACATGGGGGTAGTTAAGAGAGATACCTATGTGTGTGCTCCCTGCGGAAGGCAGGCGTTTTTTTTTTTGCTCCATGTGTTTTGGATGTGACTTAGTGCATGGTGGTACTGTGTGCTAGGGACTTCAGTCCAGAGGTGATGGACTATTCCTTGTTTTCCTTGTGCCTGAAGCACTTGTTAGAAGTGTGCTGAAGGATTGTATTGTTTGCTTTGGGACTGGGGTACTAGCATTGCTGTGGGTGAGCTACATCTTGCGTTACTAAGCTTAGTACAACGTTGCTGTGCGGCGAAGAATGGTGTTATTCCTTTGTCACCAGTGACTGTGAAGTACGGGGTGTGAGCCAGTTCCCTTTTGTGTTCGTCGTCCTGGGAAAGCGTGGCCAGCGGGCGTCGGAGGACGTTGGATACGTGAAATTCCCATTGTGCATCTCCGTTCCTGTACATAGCCCCATAACCTTTTCTTCTGGCTGGATCTGCCTAATCATATTTTGTTTTACCGTTTAGATCTATCCCACCCCTGTACATTCTCCCTGTGTGAGTGGTCCGACGTGTGGTAGGGGAAGCTGAGTGTAGGTTCTCGGACAGAGGGAGAGCGAAACGTTGGTTATCCACGTGTGGGGGAGCTGCGGTTACCGGAGGAGGCGGACTTCGGACTTCACCCCGAGGTCGACGAGGCAGGAGCCCGGAACGCTCGTGGTGAAGTGTCCCAGCACGAGCGTGCTCTTCGACGAGAGGAGGGAAAAGGTGGTGGCCGTCAGCGCGACGCGTCGATTTGTTGCTGCTGAAGATGTGGAGGCATTGTTTGTGTAGTGCGTGTGTCAAGTCATAACAGAGACGTGAGATTCCAGCATGTGTGGTGTAGTGCAGAATGAGGAGTTCGTGACGTCAGAGAGTTCTTCGTAAGTACTGTGTTAAATAACTAGGCCTGAACGTGCCTTGAGGTTTCGGGAACTCCAGGGGATGATTCGTACCGATCATAAGAGACCCTAAGAATGTCTTTTGCTCTTGTTGTACTATAACCTTTGCATGCTGGATTGTGAATGTTCTTTGATTGGTGACCTATGTATGTGGTGGTCGAGAGGTTATCGACCAGGCATTGAGATTGTTACTCGCAGGATTGCGTGGAAAGATTGTGGGTTTAGTGTGGAGTGTGCTGAAGTTACCATTACGTCGGAAGCGAACGAGAAGGCTGAGTGTTGAGTGTGTGATTAAGTGGGCTGTGCACGTGTTGTATTAAGGGAAATAAAAGGTTAAATTGCTATTTAGTGTTATATTGTGTCATTTTGTGTCTGTAGCTGGCGAATGTGGTGAAAGTTCTTCGTCACAAGTGTTTATTTTGTTGTTGTGATTGTTGGTGGGAGCCAGCCTTTAATTTTATTATTTACTTCCATCATACACCTGTACAAGCACAAAGGAAATCGTCAGGCCTGTGACAACCATCGTGGAATATCCCTGCTGTCCGTTGCAGGCAAGACTCTGGCCAGAGTGCTACTCAACCGTCTCATAGCGCACCTTGAGCAAGGTCTCCTACCAGAGAGCCAGTGTGGCTTCCGGAAAGAACGCGGGACTATCGACATGGTGTTTGCTGCCAGGCAGCTCCAGGAGAAGTGTCAGGAACAGAACGCCAACCTTTACTCCACCTATGTCGATCTGACCAAGGCCTTCGATACTGTTAGCAGAGATGGCCTTTGGAGAATAATGGCGAAGTACGGATGTCCCAGAAAGTTCACGATGGGATGCTGGCCCGAGTCAAAGACAATGGAGAGACTTCAGAACCATTCCCTGTCTCCTACGGAGTCAAGCAAGGGTGTGTTCTTGCCCCCACCCTGTTCAGTCTCATGTTTTCAGCCATGCTGACAGATGCCTTCAGAGACGCTGACGTAGGCATTGGCATCAGGTACCGCACAGATGGCTCACTCTTTAACCTCAGGAGGCTTCAAGCAAAAACCAAGGTGAGGACAGACACCGTCAACGACTTCCTGTTTGCTGATGACTGCGCTCTCAACGCTGCCTCCGGAGCTGACATGCAACAACAGTGTCGACAAGTTCTCTGCTGCCTGTGACAACTTTGGCCTCAGAATCAGCACAAAGAAGACTGAGGTGATGCACCAGCCAGCTCCAGGAAAGCCTTACGTTGAACCAAACATCTTCATCAACGGGCAACGACTGAACGCGGTGGACAACTTCACATACCTGGGCAGTACACTCTCTCGCACAGTTGTCATCGACGACGAGGTGAATGCCAGACTCTCCAAAGCCAGTGCTGCCTTCAGCAGACTCCATAAAAACGTTTGGAACAGAAGAGGCATCACCCTGGAGACGAAGCTCAAAGTATACAAGGCCATAGTTCTCACCACACTGCTCTATGGATGTGAATCATGGACGGTCTACAAACGCCACGCCAAAAAGCTGAAACACTTCCACACCACCAGCCTCAGAAAACTTCTTGGCATAAAGTGGCAAGAGAAGATCCCTGACACAGAGGTGCTCACTCGTGCAAACTTGCCCAGCATCTACACCATCTTGATGCAGGCCCAGCTGCATTGGGCAGGCCATGTAGTTCGCATGCCAGACCACCGGCTCCCCAAGAAACTGCTGTATGGCGAACTCCAACATGGCAAGCACTCCCATGGAGGCTAAAAGAAGCGCTTCAAAGACACATGGGAGCTGAATGCAATGGACAGACCAAAGTGGCGTTCAGCTGTCCACAAAGGCGCCAAATCCTGTGAGGCCAACATAATTGCTGCAGCAGAGCAACGCAGACAGGTCAGGAAAAGCAGTGCCAGCAAGTCCCCGACAGCCGCCACCATCCCCTGTCCACACTGCGTCAGAACCTTCTGGGCGCGGATTGGCCTGACCAGTCATCTGCGCACCCACAGAGCCCAAACCACCCACCCCCAAGATGACTAGATGAGGTATCCTGAGAAGTCGAGTATCAGAGGAAGAACGGAGCTGGCGAGACGGGGTATAAATATGGAGGAGTTCAGAAAGATACTTGGGGCCAGATCCGTTAACTGCAGAAAAGGTTAGAGTGGATACCTTATAGTCTATTCGATCAGAAACAGGCAACCAGTGGAGAGACTGAAGGAGAGGAGAAACATGGTCAAATTTAGAAGCTCTGCAAATGAGTCTGGCAGCGTTATTCTGAATTCGTTGGAGTCTGTCTAACAGACATTTGGGAAGGCCGGCCAAAAGAGAGTTGCAGTAATCCAATCTTGAGAGAACCAGAGAGCATAAAAGTGTCTTGGTTGCATTGGTTGAGAGATAGTGGCGGATAGAGCTGATTCTACGCAGTTCCAAATAGGCAACTTTACAGATATTCGAAATGTGCTGATGATGGTGGTGGTGTGTAGGATGGTGATGATGATGATGGTGATGGTGGTGGTGGTGGTGGTAATGGTGATGTGTAGGGTGGTGGTGATGATGATGGTGTTGGTGTGTAAGATGGTGATGTTGATGATGTTTTTATGTAGGATGTTGATGATGAGAATAATGGTGGTGATGGTGATGATGATGGCGATGGTGATGATGATGGTGATGGTGATGATGATGGTGATGATGATGATGTGTAGGATGGTGATGATGATAATGATTATGTGAAGGAGGGGGAGGAGGGTGTGTATGCTAATAATTGCTGACACTACCCCTTCTTGGTAGTCCGTCGGGAGCCGACGGTGATGAGGTCTGTGAACTGAGCGAGGACAGAGCACATGACTCCACAGCCCAGAGCTGGAAGCACACAGGCACCCACAGGTGTCGCACTACCACTTCTACTGCTGCTGTTACTTCTGACAGCAACTGTGCGTCAACAACAACAACAACCACTAGAGAACTATACAACAACAGCAACAGCAACAACAACAACCACTAGAGAACTATACAACAACACCAACAGCAACAACAACCACTAGAGAACTATACAACAACACCAACAGCAACAACAACAACCACTAGAGATCTATACAACAACACCAACAGCAACGACAACAATCACTAGAGAACTATACAACAACAACAACAACCACTAGAGAACTATACAACACCAACAGCAACAACAACCACTAGAGAACTATACAACAACACCAACAGCAACAACAACCACTAGAGAACTATACAACAACACCAACAGCAACAACAACAACCACTAGAGAACTATACAACAACACCAACAGCAACGACAACCACTAGAGAACTATACAACAACACCAACAGCAACAACAACAACCACTAGAGAACTATACAACAACACCAACAGCAACAACAACCACCAGAGAACTATACAACAACACCAACAGCAACAACAACAACCACTAGAGAACTATACAACAACACCAACAGCAACAACAACAACCACTAGAGAACTATACAACAACACCAACAGCAACGACAACAATCACTAGAGAACTATACAACAACAACAACAACAACAACCACTAGAGAACTGTACAACAACACCAACAGCAACAACAACAACCACTAGCTAGAACTATACAACAACACCAACAGCAACGACAACCACTAGAGAACTATACAACAACAGCAACAGCAACAACAACAACCACTAGAGAACTATACAACAACACCAACAGCAACAACAACAACCACTAGAGAACTATACAACAACACTAACAGCAACAACAACAACCACTAGAGAGCTATACAACAACAACAACAGCAACGACAACCACTAGAGAACTATACAACAACACCAACAACAATAACAACAACAACCACTAGAGAACTATACAACAACACCAACAGCAACAACAACAACCACTAGAGAACTATACAACAACACCAACAGCAACAACAACAACCACTTGAGAACTATACAACAACACCAACATCAACAACAACAACCACTAGAGAACTATACAACAACAGCAACAACCACTAGAGAACTATACAACAACAACACCAACAGCAACAACAACCACTAGAGAACTATACAACAGCAACAACCACCACTAGAGAACTATACAACAACACCAACAGCAACAACAACAACCACTAGAGAACTATACAACAACAACACCAACAACAACGACAACAACCACTAGAGAACTATACAACAACAACACCAACAACAACGACAACAACCACTAGAAAACTATACAACAACAACACCAACAACAACAACAACAACCACTAGAGAACTATACAACAACACCAACAACAACAACTACTACTACTACTACTACTGATGTTGATGGTGATGATGGTGGTGGTGGCACTGGTGCTGCTGCTGATGATGATGACTACGCCGATATTAATGAGAAGAAGAAGAAGAAGAAGAAGAACAACAACAACAACAACAACAATAACAACATCAATAATACCATCACTAACAACGTAAATAAAGAGCAATATCAATATGCATAAGAAGAAGAAGAAGAAGAAGAATAACAACAACAACATCAATAACAACATAAATAAACAGAAATATCAATACGCATAAGAAGAACAACAAGAAGAATAAAAGGTGGAAGACGAGGAGGAGAAGGAGGGGGAGGAAGAAGAAGAAGAGATAATTATCAGGTCGCTGCAAGACTCTCCATCTCTTTATTTCCTCACTCTGTCTCTTTCTCTCTCTCTCTCTGTTTGTGCGTGTACATGAAGAAACAAACAAGCAAGCAAATAAAAGAAAACAAACACAGACACAGACACAGACAGACAGACAGACAGACACACACACACACACACACACACACACACACTTTCTGGGGGAAAAAATGAATAGATTGTGTGTGTTCGTTTGTGTGTGTGTGTGTGTGTGTGTGTGTGTGTGTGTGTGTGTGTGTGTGTGTGTGAGGATAGTTGACACGAGGTTTTGGTCGCAGAACGATGCACACATTATCATTAATAATAAATAATAATAATGGTATTTATATAGCGCTGAATCTTGTGCATAGACAAATCTAACTGCTTTCGCACCAGTCATTCTCACGCACGCATAACTCTAAAACTGGAGAAACTGAGACAAGGAAGAGGCAGGGAAGGGAGGCTATTTTGGGAAGAGGTGGGTTTTAAGGCCAGACTTGAAAGAGCTGAGTCTGGAGACTTGATGAAGCGAAAGAGGAAGTTCATTCCAATTGCAAGGTCCAGAGACAGAGAAAGAACGGCGGCCAACAGTCGAGAGTTTGAATCTGGGTATGCGTAAATAGAGTGGATCCGAAACTGAGCGTAGTGAGCGAGATGGAGTGTAGAGGTGAAGGCAGCTACAGAGATAGGAAGGGGCTGATTTGTGAATACATTTGTAGCACAGAGTGCTGATCTTGTACTTTATTCTGTGTGAGACAGGGAGCCAGTGGAGATGTTGCAAAAGAGGAGTGATGTGCTCAGATCTTTTCTTTCTGAGGACGAGTCGGGCAGCAGAGTTTTGTATGCGCTGAAGGGACTGAATTGATGAAGCAGGCAAACCAGACAATACAGAGTTACAGTAGTCAAGGCGAGAGAGAATGAGAGAAAAGACAAGTCTAGATGTTGCGTTAATGGACAGGGTAACGCCCAGTGTGAGCGGTTCAACCGATCCCTCCATGATCTGCTGCGCACCCTACCACCGGAGCAGAAGAGACGCTGGCCCATACATCTGCCGGAGGTTGTGCAGGCGTACAACAACACGCCTCATGCCTCCACGGGGTTTGCCCCACACTTTCTTTTGTTTGGACAGGAACCCAGGCTCCCGGTAGACGATCTTCTAGGGCGCCCTGAACCGACAGCCGCAGGAGCTGTGGACTGGGTGAGGCAGCACCGACAGCGACTCCAGGTGGCACACCAGAGGGCACTACACCAACTGCAACAGGCAGCCCTGCAACGTGCCAAGTTCAACAGGCAACACAGCACGGCCAATGATCTACACGTTGGGGACTACGTCTACGTAAGGAACCGAGTCCTGGGCCGCAACAAGATACAGGACTTCTGGCAGCCAGATCTCCACCAGGTGACTAACCGCCCCTATGGACACCTACATGTCTACTCCGTGGTGCCATTGGCGGGTGGCCCCGAGAAGGTCATCAACAGAAAACACCTGCTGCCAGCAACTGAACCCATCGCAGACTGGGAGCCAGACCAGCCCAAACAGCAACCTCCAGTTCCATCTCCACAAGACTCTGACACAGACTCTGATGATGAGGTATGGTTTATAATACCACCCCATCCCCAGCCCAGGTGTGGAACTCCTCCACCCGACACTGCGTCAGAAGCACCCCAGGCCACAGCCCAGAACGACCTGCCTGCAGCATCGGCCCCTGTGCAAAGACGGTCCCAGCGCCTCAAAGAGAAGGCCAGAATTAAGAATTGACATTCTTTTCCTTTCCTTCCCCAGAATGGACAATTGAGGTTGAAATTCTAGTCTCACTTGCAACTAGGACTATTTCATCCACTCTATTTTTTTTCTAGTCTTGCCTCTCCCATGCCCTTTTCTGCCATGTGGCCAGTGCAACGCAAACTGTTTCATCTCTTATGTACATGTTTTCTTATTTTGTTTTCATTCCAACCAGTTTAGGTGGAATTTATATTTTGTGGGTTTTGGTGTACTTTTTTTCTTCTATTTTTTTTTTAATTCTTGCCTCCCCAAGGCCAATCCTGCTAAGTGGTCTTTGCAAAGACAAATATTTGTTGTTGAAATGCTTGCTTGTTAATTCTAAGCACTAGTCGGGCAATCATGTGATACATAGATTGATATGCACAAAACTGAATGCTTTCCAACCCCTTCTCTATATCAAACTCTTCAAAGTTAAGTTAGGATGCATTTGACTAAACTCTTAACTTAACCTGGCTAAAGCCACATTGAATATAGAAGTAGAGTATTGTTCCTAAGAATGTTGCAGTCATTTCACATTCGCTTAGCTATTAGTTATCAGCTAAATTATCTCCCTTACCTGCCCAATAATTCTTGTTTGATGCTCAGCTAAGTCTCCTCACAAGAATTACTTTAAATTAACCATCGCGGACGATGGTTTTCAAAAGATGGGGGGAGGTGTGACCAAGCGCGCTATGCTTGCTCCAACACTATTCACGCACAAGCCACAGCAGACGACAGTTTTCCCTCATAACCCGCGCACAGAATGTGTGACGTCACTCCGCTTACATCATTTTGTCCTCCTCGCCAGACACCTGCTCACAGCTCGCCCAATGTCGCATCCCGGTACGTCATTGGCTGAGAGCAAACTTGTGTTTCTGTTCCACAGTATTTAATTAATAGCTCTTTTGTCAGATCAGTAAACTACTAGTATTATATACTGGCAGAATCGTCTTAATTTCATCTTTAAATCTATTCCATTTATGTTTGCCTACGTGAAACTGATTTAACGCAGTTTGTAATTTTCAGCGACGAGCTCGTTAAAACTGACCCTGTTCAGGTGACTTAAATTAAGATTATAAATTCATCTTAAATAATCAACACTTCATTTTACACTCATTATAAAGTAGGCGTTGAGCTCTTTCTTTTGCAACTTATCCGATGCAAATCGGTTCAGTAATCATCTAGAAATCTGTCACTGAACACCTTGTAACAAGCACAGTTCTCATCAGATTTCTTCAGATTAGTGACGATTTGGTTTGCAGCCCACGTGATTGTCTTTGTAGTTCGCCTAATTTGTATAAATTGGCCGAGCGGGTGATGAGTGGTCACTTCCACACCCGAGCCAGCCGTGGCCAGCACCTGCTCCCTTTGTCTCTTGCTGTGTAGTGGTCAGTGTCGTTCCCACAACAGCATCTCGCTACGTATGGCTGCAAGTACTATTGTGTAGAACGTGTTGACTTGTGAAAGGTATTCTTCGACACAGTACTTGTGTTCATATAAGTATGTTCAGTTGTTGCTTTGTTCAGTTAATTCTTTGTTTAGTTATGGCTTTGACATGTTAGGCACAGCTAGGCTATGACTGATCTAGAAAATCGCCATGTCGTCATATGTCTGTAGAAGTATTCCATTTGATTCTTTTTACGTCAGTCAGTGACGTCTCGGGACACAAGATAGTCTGTTCCAGAATGTTCTAGGGGATGACTCATTCTCTCTCATCTGCTGTTACTGAAGGTTAGGTTACTTATCCCCGCTTCAGCGGAGACAATTTAAATGTTGAGCGCAAGCTTAGCTATGCTCATATTTGGCTTTGATGCAACGGATAACTTGTGTAAGTTCATTCACCACCTAATGGTTAAGCCATGATGGTGCTTCACTTACTCTCTGGTCTATCAGGTTGCCAGTATTACATCTAAGCCACTGATTCTCCATCTTGTTTACTATTCAGTTATTATCTTACATGCTGATCTCGGTTGTACCGCTACAGTGTGCTCAGTACTCTAAGATGTGTGTAGTATTCTGTTGAGGTGATTACAAGATAGTGTTTGATTAATATCAGTTATTGGTTAAAACCACCTGATATGCATCAGTCTGTTATTTGTAAGTTAGTTATCATGCTCTCTCCTATACGGCTTATTCCCGTATAGTGCTACATGATAAACTGCTTCATTTGAGTCACTTTGACACAGTATGAGCTTTTTGAGTCCAGACCAAGTAATAGTCTTTCCAGCTCAGTTATCATGCTTTCTCCTATACAGCATACTCCGGTATAGTGCCACATGATGATTGATTCATTTGAGTCGCTTTAAATTTGCTACAGCTGAAATAGTTTTCCATGAATTAGGTTGTTTGGTTACCTTACTAATTAAGTATAACCCTAGCCCTTTAGTTGCATGGTCTTGGGGACCGGGTGAAGAATAACAGACATGTTGCTTTTATGAGTTTACTGTGTATGTGTACTTGATAGTGAGTGTATTTTATAAATTATATGTTAAATATTTTATGTACTAAGTTTGAGGTTTGATTTCCCATTTGGAATTGGTGGGATGAGTTTGTTGTATTTTGATAATTATGTTGTTATTATTTACTATAAGGTATGTTAGTATTAATGGTACTTGACTAAGGGAGTTGCATATAGTTGTTTTGGGCAAATACCAAACCCAGAGGTAGGCACAGCACTGTGTATGCTCCATGCTACCCACATCCATGAATGACTGACTTCCCACTTATGGTGCTTCCAGTGTTCATGTATTGTTGAATATGGTTTTTGTGTTTCGGTTTGGTTTTGGTTCCCTCCTTTATACTTTGTTGATGCGGGTACTCTACCAGTCTTGGTCTTTGCCTCATGTATGCTGATTGTTATACGTACATGCAACATTGACATTGTATTTATGGCTTTTATTTGTTTGCGTCTTGCAGGCACTGTTTTCCTGTAATAACTGTAGTGAATAAACAACTGAAAGGGCGTCCGCTTTCATATGCTCCTGCCTGCACGAGAACCTGCTATCTTTTACTACTGTTAATTCCTCATTCCACTCCAACCATACCCTTACCCCTATCTCCACTCCACTCCAACCCTACCCTTACCCTGAGACCATCACACAATTGGCGCTGCGAGCAGGGTGCCTTTAGGAGCAGAAAGTTACCATCCATACAACAACAGGAAAACAGTGCAGCTGAATACAGCAAACTGAGCAATGGCAAACGAAGCACACGCCATCACCCTCCGCCCCCACAAGCTGCCCAAGTTCTCTGGGGAGGAAGGGACATTAGATGTCGAGGACTTCATCCGCGAGGTTAGGCTGGCCCTCGAACTCCAGCCCTTACCAGACTCAGTAGCAGCGGGGTGGCTCCTCGCTTCGCTGGAAGGCCGGGCCCGACAGGAAATCGTCAGACTGCCGACTGCTGACGTAAACTCGCCAGACAAAATTTTAGAGTTGATCAAGGAAAACTGGGGGGAGCAGCGCGATGGCCCCACACTGGCAGCTGCCTTTTATAAACGCCAACAGGGTGTGGGGGAAACAGTGGGGGAGTATGCCTCTCAACTAAGGACCCTTTGGATGAAAGCCAACCATGCACAGGCCCACGTACTGCCACCAGAAGTGCTCTGTCCAACTTTTGCCAATGGCCTTCATCCAGCTGCTTTACGTTGCGACATAAAGCGGATCCTCAGGGAACACCCAGGCACCACCTTTGAAGAAGCCAAAAGGGAGGCCCAGAGGTGGATGAGAGAGGACAACCCAGACCCATTAGACCAGTTTGCGGTGGCAAGGATCGCTCGACTGGAGGCTCGAATTGAGGCCCTCACCACTGCACGGGCATCTGCACCTACACCTGCACCGGCACCTACACCTGCACCTGCTGGCCAGAGAGAAGTCGCGTGGGCCCCACCAAGACTGCCACAGCCATCTCAGCACATGCGCCGGGATCAACAACCCCTGCGACAAGGACAACCACTCAAGCAAGAAGCAAGAGATGGAGGGAGATCACGACCATACTGTCTGTGGTGTAGTCGTTTCGGCCACACTGAGCAACAGTGCCGCACCAAGCAGCGGTACATGCAGCAACGGGGAGGCAAGCCAGGACAACGACAGGGAAACTTCTAACCCCCGTTGCCATCAGTAGGCAGGCAACGGGGGGCGGGAACACGCTGATTGGCCAGTGCCCCACAGCAGACATCACTCTCAACAACCAAGTGGTGTCTGCACTGATCGACACAGGAAGCGAGGTGACCACAGTGACTGAGACATGGGCAGCGAAACATCTCAGTCATTTGAAACTACAGGACTGCCACATCACAGTCAGGGCTGTCAACGGCGCAGAGGTACCATACACCGGCATCTACGTCATCGACATCCAGCTGTTCGACCAACACTGCCCCAACGTTCCAGTCCTTGTTGTCAAGGAGCCCACAGATCCAGCCATGCAGCAACGCAAAATGCACCTGCCTGTACTGCTGGGCATGAATGTCCTGGGTCCATGTCTATCGAAAGCCCAGGGCCTTCCTCCCTACCTCCAGACCACTATCCGTGAGATTCATCTTGACAACGTCTCCACAAGAGGAATGGCACGGACACATCAGAAATGCTGCATCCCTGCAAACTCTATGGCAACAGTACGAGTGACTGGGAATGAAACTGCTAACCACCTCTTTGCTTCTCCACTGGCCCAACCACTCCCAGGAGGGCTTCTCCTGGTGCCAACACTCATTGCTGCTGACAAAGCTTCCCGGTATGTTCGTCTGGCCAACCTTTCACAGGAAGACAAATTCCTGCCAGCACGCACTCCTGTGGCAACCCTCCATGCTGTTGTTGCAGTTGAGAGCCCAGACAACATCCATGTCACAGCACATGCCAATGAACTTGTTGTCTCCCTCCAAACCAATGCTTGCCCACCTACCCCTCCCCCTCCCCAATCTACTCCTTTCCCCTCTTTCGATGGCACCGCTACTCAGCAACAACAACTCCAGGAACTGCTGTCTAGGCATGCGACTTGCTTCTCCACAGGAGAGAATGATCTGGGTTATACAGATGCAGTCTATCATCGCATCCGAACGACAGACCCCGCACCAGTGGCCCAGCCATATCGCCGAATACCTCCACACCAGTTCCAGGAAGTACAGGACCACATCAAGGGGCTCTTAGCAAAAGATGTCATTGTAGAGAGCTACAGCCCCTATGCAGCCCCAGTCGTCGTGGTCCGGAAGAAGGATGGCAGTCTTCGCCTGTGCGTAGACTACAGACGCCTCAACTCCAAGACAGTAGGCGACGCATACCCACTACCACGGATCCAGGAATCCTTTGATGCCTTGGTGGGAGCCCAGTATTTCTCAACACTCGACTTGGCCAGCGGCTACCACCAGATAGCTATGCACCCGGACGACCAGCACAAGACCGCCTTCATCACTCCTACAGGCCTCTTTGAGTATACTCGAATGCCCATGGGGTTGGCTTCTGCTCCAGCTACATTCCAGCGGCTTATGCAGTCAACAATGTCAGACTACCTGTTCCAGTTCCTCTTGGTATACCTGGATGACCTTTTAGTCTACTCCAAGTCATTTGAGGAGCATCTGGGACATCTGGATGCACTGCTGGGTCGCATTGCACAGACTGGTTTGAAACTCCGTCTGGACAAATGCCAGTTCTTACGCCGAGAAGTCACCTACCTGGGCCACACCATCTCTGCAAATGGCGTAAGCTGCGAAGCTGGCAAAGTCGACGCTGTCAGGAATTGGCCGAAGCCGACCACTCTGAAAGACCTCCGCAGCTTCTTGGGATTCGCCAGTTATTACAGGCGTTTCATTCATCGCTTCTCTCACACCGCCGGTCCTCTCCATGACCTAGTGGCTGAGGCAGCAAAACAGGGAAGAAAGAAACTGCTGATCACCCGACTATGGCAGCCCAAGCATCAAGTGGCATTTGATCAGCTAAAGAAGGCCCTCACAACAGCTCCAGTCCTTGGCTATGCAGATTTCACAAAGCCCTTCATCATGGAAACTGATGCCAGCCATGACGGGTTGAGTGCCATACTCTCCCAGGACCAGGATGGGGGTCGACGTGTCATTGCGTATGCCAGCCGTCGTCTACGCCCCACTGAGAAGAACCAGGCTACGTACAGCAGCATGAAGCTTGAGTTCTTGGCCATGAAGTGGGCCATCACAGAGAAGTTCCGGCACTATCTCATAGGTGCCACCTTTGTTGTCCTCACGGACAACAACCCATTGGTCCACTTCCAGACTGCGGCCCTTGGTGCCTTGGAGCAAAGATGGGCATCCCAGCTAGCCCAGTTCACCTTCGAGGTGAAGTACCGGCCAGGTAGAGCCAACCCTGCTGACGCCCTGTCCCGATTACCATTTGTTTCCCATCCCCCATCCATATCCACTCCGATGCCCCCAGAAGTTGCACTTTCAGAAAGTGCCCTTTGCAACCACCAGAGCGTCAGCACAGCAGTTATCATACCCCCTGATGGTGACGTGCCACCAACTCCGTCCCCAACTCAGGAGACTCTGCTGCCACGACTCAGCAGACCCGAACTCCGACAGCTCCAGCTCGAAGATGTGATCATTGCACCCGTGCTGACAGCCTGGCCATCCAAGCCAAAAGCCAGCCAAGACCGTCAGGTACGCACCCTGTTGCAGCAGCATGCCCGACTGGTCTGCGAAGACGGTGTCCTGCTCAGGCAGATAACGGACCCCAAATTTGGAGCTTCCAAGCAACTGGTCCTCCCGAGCATGCTTCGCCCCGATGTCCTCGAGATGGTACATGACCGCATGGGACATCAAGGTTACGAGCGGACCATGGATCTGCTGAGACCTCGTGTTTACTGGCCAGGTATGTATGCTGACACAAAAGCATATCTTACCAGATGTCAACGCTGCACCATGAACCGCCTGCCCTCCAAGATTCACACCCCAGTTACCCCTTTACTGGCCAGCCGCCCACTGGAAGTCCTAGCCATCGACTTCACCAGACTGGAACCTGCGAGTGACGGCCGAGAATCCATCCTAGTTGTCACGGATGTCTTCAGCAAGTTCACACAAGCCATCCCAACCCGCAACCAGGAAGCTTCAACAGTTGCCCAGGCCCTGGTGCGAGAATGGTTCCAGCGTTACGGGGTACCAGAAAGAATCCACAGCGACCAAGGCCGTGACTTTGAGTCCAAACTGGTCAAGGAGCTGTGCCGCATCTATGGCGTCAAGAAGACCAGAACAACGCCATACCATCCCCAGGGTAACGCCCAGTGTGAGCGGTTCAACCAATCCCTCCATGATCTGCTGCGCACCCTACCACCGGAGCAGAAGAGACGCTGGCCCATACATCTGCCGGAGGTTGTGCAGGCGTACAACAACACGCCTCATGCCTCCACGGGGTTTGCCCCACACTTTCTTTTGTTTGGACAGGAACCCAGGCTCCCGGTAGACGATCTTCTAGGGCGCCCTGAACCGACAGCCGCAGGAGCTGTGGACTGGGTGAGGCAGCACCGACAGCGACTCCAGGTGGCACACCAGAGGGCACTACACCAACTGCAACAGGCAGCCCTGCAACGTGCCAAGTTCAACAGGCAACACAGCACGGCCAATGATCTACACGTTGGGGACTACGTCTACGTAAGGATCTGAGTCCTGGGCCGCAACAAGATACAGGACTTCTGGCAGCCAGATCTCCACCAGGTGACTAACCGCCCCTATGGACACCTACATGTCTACTCCGTGGTGCCATTGGCGGGTGGCCCCGAGAAGGTCATCAACAGAAAACACCTGCTGCCAGCAACTGAACCCATCGCAGACTGCGAGCCAGACCAGCCCAAACAGCAACCTCCAGTTCCATCTCCACAAGACTCTGACACAGACTCTGATGATGAGGTATGGTTTATAATACCACCCCATCCCCAGCCCAGGTGTGGAACTCCTCCACCCGACACTGCGTCAGAAGCACCCCAGGCCACAGCCCAGAACGACCTGCCTGCAGCATCGGCCCCTGTGCAAAGACGGTCCCAGCGCCTCAAAGAGAAGGCCAGAATTAAGAATTGACATTCTTTTCCTTTCCTTCCCCAGAATGGACAATTGAGGTTGAAATTCTAGTCTCACTTGCAACTAGGACTATTTCATCCACTCTATTTTTTTTCTAGTCTTGCCTCTCCCATGCCCTTTTCTGCCATGTGGCCAGTGCAACGCAAACTGTTTCATCTCTTATGTACATGTTTTCTTATTTTGTTTTCATTCCAACCAGTTCAGGTGGAATTTATATTTTGTGGGTTTTGGTGTACTTTTTTTCTTCTATTTTTTTTTTATTCTTGCCTCCCCAAGGCCAATCCTGCTAAGTGGTCTTTGCAAAGACAAATATTTGTTGTTGAAATGCTTGCTTGTTAATTCTAAGCACTAGTCGGGCAATCATGTGATACATAGATTGATATGCACAAAACTGAATGCTTTCCAACCCCTTCTCTATATCAAACTCTTCAAAGTTAAGTTAGGATGCATTTGACTAAACTCTTAACTTAACCTGGCTAAAGCCACATTGAATATAGAAGTAGAGTATTGTTCCTAAGAATGTTGCAGTCATTTCACATTCGCTTAGCTATTAGTTATCAGCTAAATTATCTCCCTTACCTGCCCAATAATTCTTGTTTGATGCTCAGCTAAGTCTCCTCACAAGAATTACTTTAAATTAACCATCGCGGACGATGGTTTTCAAAAGATGGGGGGAGGTGTGACCAAGCGCGCTATGCTTGCTCCAACACTATTCACGCACAAGCCACAGCAGACGACAGTTTTCCCTCATAACCCGCGCACAGAATGTGTGACGTCACTCCGCTTACATCATTTTGTCCTCCTCGCCAGACACCTGCTCACAGCTCGCCCAATGTCGCATCCCGGTACGTCATTGGCTGAGAGCAAACTTGTGTTTCTGTTCCACAGTATTTAATTAATAGCTCTTTTGTCAGATCAGTAAACTACTAGTATTATATACTGGCAGAATCGTCTTAATTTCATCTTTAAATCTATTCCATTTATGTTTGCCTACGTGAAACTGATTTAACGCAGTTTGTAATTTTCAGCGACGAGCTCGTTAAAACTGACCCTGTTCAGGTGACTTAAATTAAGATTATAAATTCATCTTAAATAATCAACACTTCATTTTACACTCATTATAAAGTAGGCGTTGAGCTCTTTCTTTTGCAACTTATCCGATGCAAATCGGTTCAGTAATCATCTAGAAATCTGTCACTGAACACCTTGTAACAAGCACAGTTCTCATCAGATTTCTTCAGATTAGTGACGATTTGGTTTGCAGCCCACGTGATTGTCTTTGTAGTTCGCCTAATTTGTATAAATTGGCCGAGCGGGTGATGAGTGGTCACTTCCACACCCGAGCCAGCCGTGGCCAGCACCTGCTCCCTTTGTCTCTTGCTGTGTAGTGGTCAGTGTCGTTCCCACAACAGCATCTCGCTACGTATGGCTGTAAGTACTATTGTGTAGAACGTGTTGACTTGTGAAAGGTATTCTTCGACACAGTACTTGTGTTCATATAAGTATGTTCAGTTGTTGCTTTGTTCAGTTAATTCTTTGTTTAGTTATGGCTTTGACATGTTAGGCACAGCTAGGCTATGACTGATCTAGAAAATCGCCATGTCGTCATATGTCTGTAGAAGTATTCCATTTGATTCTTTTTACGTCAGTCAATGACGTCTCGGGACACAAGATAGTCTGTTCCAGAATGTTCTAGGGGATGACTCATTCTCTCTCATCTGCTGTTACTGAAGGTTAGGTTACTTATCCCCGCTTCAGCGGAGACAATTTAAATGTTGAGCGCAAGCTTAGCTATGCTCATATTTGCTTTGATGCAACGGATAACTTGTGTAAGTTCATTCACCACTTAATGGTTAAGCCATGATGGTGCTTCACTTACTCTCTGGTCTATCAGGTTGCCAGTATTACATCTAAGCCACTGATTCTTCATCTTGTTTACTATTCAGTTATTATCTTACATGCTGATCTCGGTTGTACCGCTACAGTGTGCTCAGTACTCTAAGATGTGTGTAGTATTCTGTTGAGGTGATTACAAGATAGTGTTTGATTAATATCAGTTATTGGTTAAAACCACCTGATATGCATCAGTCTGTTAATTGTAAGTTAGTTATCATGCTCTCTCCTATACGGCTTATTCCCGTATAGTGCTACATGATAAACTGCTTCATTTGAGTCACTTTGACACAGTATGAGCTTTTTGAGTCCAGACCAAGTAATAGTCTTTCCAGCTCAGTTATCATGCTTTCTCCTATACAGCATACTCCGGTATAGTGCCACATGATGATTGATTCATTTGAGTCGCTTTAAATTTGCTACAGCTGAAATAGTTTTCCATGAATTAGGTTGTTTGGTTACCTTACTAATTAAGTATAACCCTAGCCCTTTAGTTGCATGGTCTTGGGGACCGGGTGAAGAATAACAGACATGTTGCTTTTATGAGTTTACTGTGTATGTGTACTTGATAGTGAGTGTATTTTATAAATTATATGTTAAATATTTTATGTACTAAGTTTGAGGTTTGATTTCCCATTTGGAATTGGTGGGATGAGTTTGTTGTATTTTGATAATTATGTTGTTATTATTTACTATAAGGTATGTTAGTATTAATGGTACTTGACTAAGGGAGTTGCATATAGTTGTTTTGGGCAAATACCAAACCCAGAGGTAGGCACAGCACTGTGTATGCTCCATGCTACCCACATCCATGAATGACTGACTTCCCACTTATGGTGCTTCCAGTGTTCATGTATTGTTGAATATGGTTTTTGTGTTTCGGTTTGGTTTTGGTTCCCTCCTTTATACTTTGTTGATGCGGGTACTCTACCAGTCTTGGTCTTTGCCTCATGTATGCCGATTGTTATACGTACATGCAACATTGACATTGTATTTATGGCTTTTATTTGTTTGTGTCTTGCAGGCACTGTTTTCCTGTAATAACTGTAGTGAATAAACAACTGAAAGGGCGTCCGCTTTCATATGCTCCTGCCTGCACGAGAACCTGCTATCTTTTACTACTGTTAATTCCTCATTCCACTCCAACCATACCCTTACCCCTATCTCCACTCCACTCCAACCCTACCCTTACCCCGAGACCATCACACAATTGGCGCTGCGAGCAGGGTGCCTTTAGGAGCAGAAAGTTACCATCCATACAACAACAGGAAAACAGTGCAGCTGAATACAGCAAACTGAGCAATGGCAAACGAAGCACACGCCATCACCCTCCGCCCCCACAAGCTGCCCAAGTTCTCTGGGGAGGAAGGGACATTAGATGTCGAGGACTTCATCCGCGAGGTTAGGCTGGCCCTCGAACTCCAGCCCTTACCAGACTCAGTAGCAGCGGGGTGGCTCCTCGCTTCGCTGGAAGGCCGGGCCCGACAGGAAATCGTCAGACTGCCGACTGCTGACGTAAACTCGCCAGACAAAATTTTAGAGTTGATCAAGGAAAACTGGGGGGAGCAGCGCGATGGCCCCACACTGGCAGCTGCCTTTTATAAACGCCAACAGGGTGTGGGGGAAACAGTGGGGGAGTATGCCTCTCAACTAAGGACCCTTTGGATGAAAGCCAACCATGCACAGGCCCACGTACTGCCACCAGAAGTGCTCTGTCCAACTTTTGCCAATGGCCTTCATCCAGCTGCTTTACGTTGCGACATAAAGCGGATCCTCAGGGAACACCCAGGCACCACCTTTGAAGAAGCCAAAAGGGAGGCCCAGAGGTGGATGAGAGAGGACAACCCAGACCCATTAGACCAGTTTGCGGTGGCAAGGATCGCTCGACTGGAGGCTCGAATTGAGGCCCTCACCACTGCACGGGCATCTGCACCTACACCTGCACCGGCACCTACACCTGCACCTGCTGGCCAGAGAGAAGTCGCGTGGGCCCCACCAAGACTGCCACAGCCATCTCAGCACATGCGCCGGGATCAACAACCCCTGCGACAAGGACAACCACTCAAGCAAGAAGCAAGAGATGGAGGGAGATCACGACCATGCTGTCTGTGGTGTAGTCGTTTCGGCCACACTGAGCAACAGTGCCGCACCAAGCAGCGGTACATGCAGCAACGGGGAGGCAAGCCAGGACAACGACAGGGAAACTTCTAACCCCCGTTGCCATCAGTAGGCAGGCAACGGGGGGCGGGAACACACTGATTGGCCAGTGCCCCACAGCAGACATCACTCTCAACAACCAAGTGGTGTCTGCACTGATCGACACAGGAAGCGAGGTGACCACAGTGACTGAGACATGGGCAGCGAAACATCTCAGTCATTTGAAACTACAGGACTGCCACATCACAGTCAGGGCTGTCAACGGCGCAGAGGTACCATACACCGGCATCTACGTCGTCGACATCCAGCTGTTCGACCAACACTGCCCCAACGTTCCAGTCCTTGTTGTCAAGGAGCCCACAGATCCAGCCATGCAGCAACGCAAAATGCACCTGCCTGTACTGCTGGGCATGAATGTCCTGGGTCCATGTCTATCGAAAGCCCAGGGCCTTCCTCCCTACCTCCAGACCACTATCCGTGAGATTCATCTTGACAACGTCTCCACAAGAGGAATGGCACGGACACATCAGAAATGCTGCATCCCTGCAAACTCTATGGCAACAGTACGAGTGACTGGGAATGAAACTGCTAACCACCTCTTTGCTTCTCCACTGGCCCAACCACTCCCAGGAGGGCTTCTCCTGGTGCCAACACTCATTGCTGCTGACAAAGCTTCCCGGTATGTTCGTCTGGCCAACCTTTCACAGGAAGACAAATTCCTGCCAGCACGCACTCCTGTGGCAACCCTCCATGCTGTTGTTGCAGTTGAGAGCCCAGACAACATCCAGGTCACAGCACATGCCAATGAACTTGTTGTCTCCCTCCAAACCAATGCTTGCCCACCTACCCCTCCCCCTCCCCAATCTACTCCTTTCCCCTCTTTCGATGGCACCGCTACTCAGCAACAACAACTCCAGGAACTGCTGTCTAGGCATGTGACTTGCTTCTCCACAGGAGAGAATGATCTGGGTTATACAGATGCAGTCTATCATCGCATCCGAACGACAGACCCCGCACCAGTGGCCCAGCCATATTGCCGAATACCTCCACACCAGTTCCAGGAAGTACAGGACCACATCAAGGGGCTCTTAGCAAAAGATGTCATTGTAGAGAGCTACAGCCCCTATGCAGCCCCAGTCGTCGTGGTCCGGAAGAAGGATGGCAGTCTTCGCCTGTGCGTAGACTACAGACGCCTCAACTCCAAGACAGTAGGCGACGCATACCCACTACCACGGATCCAGGAATCCTTTGATGCCTTGGTGGGAGCCCAGTATTTCTCAACACTCGACTTGGCCAGCGGCTACCACCAGATAGCTATGCACCCGGACGACCAGCACAAGACCGCCTTCATCACTCCTACAGGCCTCTTTGAGTATACTCGAATGCCCATGGGGTTGGCTTCTGCTCCAGCTACATTCCAGCGGCTTATGCAGTCAACAATGTCAGACTACCTGTTCCAGTTCCTCTTGGTATACCTGGATGACCTTTTAGTCTACTCCAAGTCATTTGAGGAGCATCTGGGACATCTGGATGCACTGCTGGGTCGCATTGCACAGACTGGTTTGAAACTCCGTCTGGACAAATGCCAGTTCTTACGCCGAGAAGTCACCTACCTGGGCCACACCATCTCTGCAAATGGCGTAAGCTGCGAAGCTGGCAAAGTCGACGCTGTCAGGAATTGGCCGAAGCCGACCACTCTGAAAGACCTCCGCAGCTTCTTGGGATTCGCCAGTTATTACAGGCATTTCATTCATCGCTTCTCTCACACCGCCGGTCCTCTCCATGACCTAGTGGCTGAGGCAGCAAAACAGGGAAGAAAGAAACTGCTGATCACCCGACTATGGCAGCCCAAGCATCAAGTGGCATTTGATCAGCTAAAGACGGCCCTCACAACAGCTCCAGTCCTTGGCTATGCAGATTTCACAAAGCCCTTCATCATGGAAACTGATGCCAGCCATGACGGGTTGAGTGCCATACTCTCCCAGGACCAGGATGGGGGTCGACGTGTCATTGCGTATGCCAGCCGTCGTCTACGCCCCACTGAGAAGAACCAGGCTACGTACAGCAGCATGAAGCTTGAGTTCTTGGCCATGAAGTGGGCCATCACAGAGAAGTTCCGGCACTATCTCATAGGTGCCACCTTTGTTGTCCTCACGGACAACAACCCATTGGTCCACTTCCAGACTGCGGCCCTTGGTGCCTTGGAGCAAAGATGGGCATCCCAGCTAGCCCAGTTCACCTTCGAGGTGAAGTACCGGCCAGGTAGAGCCAACCCTGCTGACGCCCTGTCCCGATTACCATTTGTTTCCCATCCCCCATCCATATCCACTCCGATGCCCCCAGAAGTTGCACTTTCAGAAAGTGCCCTTTGCAACCACCAGAGCGTCAGCACAGCAGTTATCATACCCCCTGATGGTGACGTGCCACCAACTCCGTCCCCAACTCAGGAGACTCTGCTGCCACGACTCAGCAGACCCGAACTCCGACAGCTCCAGCTGGAAGATGTGATCATTGCACCCGTGCTGACAGCCTGGCCATCCAAGCCAAAAGCCAGCCAAGACCGTCAGGTACGCACCCTGTTGCAGCAGCATGCCCGACTGGTCTGCGAAGAAGGATGGCAAATTTGGAGCTTCCAAGCAACTGGTCCTCCCGAGCACGCTTCGCCCCGATGTCCTCGAGATGGTACATGACCGCATGGGACATCAAGGTTACGAGCGGACCATGGATCTGCTGAGACCTCGTGTTTACTGGCCAGGTATGTATGCTGACACAAAAGCATATCTTACCAGATGTCAACGCTGCACCATGAACCGCCTGCCCTCCAAGATTCACACCCCAGTTACCCCTTTACTGGCCAGCCACCCACTGGAAGTCCTAGCCATCGACTTCAACAGACTGGAACCTGCGAGTGACGGCCGAGAATCCATCCTAGTTGTCACGGATGTCTTCAGCAAGTTCACACAAGCCATCCCAACCCGCAACCAGGAAGCTTCAACAGTTGCCCAGGCCCTGGTGCAAGAATGGTTCCAGCGTTACGGGGTACCAGAAAGAATCCACAGCGACCAAGGCCGTGACTTTGAGTCCAAACTGGTCAAGGAGCTGTGCCGCATCTATGGCGTCAAGAAGACCAGAACAACGCCATACCATCCCCAGGGTAACGCCCAGTGTGAGCGGTTCAACCGATCCCTCCATGATCTGCTGCGCACCCTACCACCGGAGCAGAAGAGACGCTGGCCCATACATCTGCCGGAGGTTGTGCAGGCGTACAACAACACGCCTCATGCCTCCACGGGGTTTGCCCCACACTTTCTTTTGTTTGGACAGGAACCCAGGCTCCCGGTAGACGATCTTCTAGGGCGCCCTGAACCGACAGCCGCAGGAGCTGTGGACTGGGTGAGGCAGCACTGACAGCGACTCCAGGTGGCACACCAGAGGGCACTACACCAACTGCAACAGGCAGCCCTGCAACGTGCCAAGTTCAACAGGCAACACAGCACGGCCAATGATCTACACGTTGGGGACTACGTCTACGTAAGGAACCGAGTCCTGGGCCGCAACAAGATACAGGACTTCTGGCAGCCAGATCTCCACCAGGTGACTAACCGCCCCTATGGACACCTACATGTCTACTCCGTGGTGCCATTGGCGGGTGGCCCCGAGAAGGTCATCAACAGAAAACACCTGCTGCCAGCAACTGAACCCATCGCAGACTGGGAGCCAGACCAGCCCAAACAGCAACCTCCAGTTCCATCTCCACAAGACTCTGACACAGACTCTGATGATGAGGTATGGTTTATAATACCACCCCATCCCCAGCCCAGGTGTGGAACTCCTCCACCCGACACTGCGTCAGAAGCACCCCAGGCCACAGCCCAGAACGACCTGCCTGCAGCATCGGCCCCTGTGCAAAGACGGTCCCAGCACCTCAAAGAGAAGGCCAGAATTAAGAATTGACATTCTTTTCCTTTCCTTCCCCAGAATGGACAATTGAGGTTGAAATTCTAGTCTCACTTGCAACTAGGACTATTTCATCCACTCTATTTTTTTTCTAGTCTTGCCTCTCCCATGCCCTTTTCTGCCATGTGGCCAGTGCAACGCAAACTGTTTCATCTCTTATGTACATGTTTTCTTATTTTGTTTTCATTCCAACCAGTTTAGGTGGAATTTATATTTTGTGGGTTTTGGTGTACTTTTTTTCTTCTATTTTTTTTTATTCTTGCCTCCCCAAGGCCAATCCTGCTAAGTGGTCTTTGCAAAGACAAATATTTGTTGTTGAAATGCTTGCTTGTTAATTCTAAGCACTAGTCGGGCAATCATGTGATACATAGATTGATATGCACAAAACTGAATGCTTTCCAACCCCTTCTCTATATCAAACTCTTCAAAGTTAAGTTAGGATGCATTTGACTAAACTCTTAACTTAACCTGGCTAAAGCCACATTGAATATAGAAGTAGAGTATTGTTCCTAAGAATGTTGCAGTCATTTCACATTCGCTTAGCTATTAGTTATCAGCTAAATTATCTCCCTTACCTGCCCAATAATTCTTGTTTGATGCTCAGCTAAGTCTCCTCACAAGAATTACTTTAAATTAACCATCGCGGACGATGGTTTTCAAAAGATGGGGGGAGGTGTGACCAAGCGCGCTATGCTTGCTCCAACACTATTCACGCACAAGCCACAGCAGACGACAGTTTTCCCTCATAACCCACGCACAGAATGTGTGACGTCACTCCGCTTACATCATTTTGTCCTCCTCGCCAGACACCTGCTCACAGCTCGCCCAATGTCGCATCCCGGTACGTCATTGGCTGAGAGCAAACTTGTGTTTCTGTTCCACAGTATTTAATTAATAGCTCTTTTGTCAGATCAGTAAACTACTAGTATTATATACTGGCAGAATCGTCTTAATTTCATCTTTAAATCTATTCCATTTATGTTTGCCTACGTGAAACTGATTTAACGCAGTTTGTAATTTTCAGCGACGAGCTCGTTAAAACTGACCCTGTTCAGGTGACTTAAATTAAGATTATAAATTCATCTTAAATAATCAACACTTCATTTTACACTCATTATAAAGTAGGCGTTGAGCTCTTTCTTTTGCAACTTATCCGATGCAAATCGGTTCAGTAATCATCTAGAAATCTGTCACTGAACACCTTGTAACAAGCACAGTTCTCATCAGATTTCTTCAGATTAGTGACGATTTGGTTTGCAGCCCACGTGATTGTCTTTGTAGTTCGCCTAATTTGTATAAATTGGCCGAGCGGGTGATGAGTGGTCACTTCCACACCCGAGCCAGCCGTGGCCAGCACCTGCTCCCTTTGTCTCTTGCTGTGTAGTGGTCAGTGTCGTTCCCACAACAGCATCTCGCTACGTATGGCTGTAAGTACTATTGTGTAGAACGTGTTGACTTGTGAAAGGTATTCTTCGACACAGTACTTGTGTTCATATAAGTATGTTCAGTTGTTGCTTTGTTCAGTTAATTCTTTGTTTAGTTATGGCTTTGACATGTTAGGCACAGCTAGGCTATGACTGATCTAGAAAATCGCCATGTCGTCATATGTCTGTAGAAGTATTCCATTTGATTCTTTTTACGTCAGTCAATGACGTCTCGGGACACAAGATAGTCTGTTCCAGAATGTTCTAGGGGATGACTCATTCTCTCTCATCTGCTGTTACTGAAGGTTAGGTTACTTATCCCCGCTTCAGCGGAGACAATTTAAATGTTGAGCGCAAGCTTAGCTATGCTCATATTTGGCTTTGATGCAACGGATAACTTGTGTAAGTTCATTCACCACTTAATGGTTAAGCCATGATGGTGCTTCACTTACTCTCTGGTCTATCAGGTTGCCAGTATTACATCTAAGCCACTGATTCTCCATCTTGTTTACTATTCAGTTATTATCTTACATGCTGATCTCGGTTGTACCGCTACAGTGTGCTCAGTACTCTAAGATGTGTGTAGTATTCTGTTGAGGTGATTACAAGATAGTGTTTGATTAATATCAGTTATTGGTTAAAACCACCTGATATGCATCAGTCTGTTAATTGTAAGTTAGTCATCATGCTCTCTCCTATACGGCTTATTCCCGTATAGTGCTACATGATAAACTGCTTCATTTGAGTCACTTTGACACAGTATGAGCTTTTTGAGTCCAGACCAAGTAATAGTCTTTCCAGCTCAGTTATCATGCTTTCTCCTATACAGCATACTCCGGTATAGTGCCACATGATGATTGATTCATTTGAGTCGCTTTAAATTTGCTACAGCTGAAATAGTTTTCCATGAATTAGGTTGTTTGGTTACCTTACTAATTAAGTATAACCCTAGCCCTTTAGTTGCATGGTCTTGGGGACCGGGTGAAGAATAACAGACATGTTGCTTTTATGAGTTTACTGTGTATGTGTACTTGATAGTGAGTGTATTTTATAAATTATATGTTAAATATTTTATGTACTAAGTTTGAGGTTTGATTTCCCATTTGGAATTGGTGGGATGAGTTTGTTGTATTTTGATAATTATGTTGTTATTATTTACTATAAGGTATGTTAGTATTAATGGTACTTGACTAAGGGAGTTGCATATAGTTGTTTTGGGCAAATACCAAACCCAGAGGTAGGCACAGCACTGTGTATGCTCCATGCTACCCACATCCATGAATGACTGACTTCCCACTTATGGTGCTTCCAGTGTTCATGTATTGTTGAATATGGTTTTTGTGTTTCGGTTTGGTTTTGGTTCCCTCCTTTATACTTTGTTGATGCGGGTACTCTACCAGTCTTGGTCTTTGCCTCATGTATGCCGATTGTTATACGTACATGCAACATTGACATTGTATTTATGGCTTTTATTTGTTTGCGTCTTGCAGGTACTGTTTTCCTGTAATAACTGTAGTGAATAAACAACTGAAAGGGCGTCCGCTTTCATATGCTCCTGCCTGCACGAGAACCTGCTATCTTTTACTACTGTTAATTCCTCATTCCACTCCAACCATACCCTTACCCCTATCTCCACTCCACTCCAACCCTACCCTTACCCCTGAGACCATCACACAATTGGCGCTGCGAGCAGGGTGCCTTTAGGAGCAGAAAGTTACCATCCATACAACAACAGGAAAACAGTGCAGCTGAATACAGCAAACTGAGCAATGGCAAACGAAGCACACGCCATCACCCTCCGCCCCCACAAGCTGCCCAAGTTCTCTGGGGAGGAAGGGACATTAGATGTCGAGGACTTCATCCGCGAGGTTAGGCTGGCCCTCGAACTCCAGCCCTTACCAGACTCAGTAGCAGCGGGGTGGCTCCTCGCTTCGCTGGAAGGCCGGGCCCGACAGGAAATCGTCAGACTGCCGACTGCTGACGTAAACTCGCCAGACAAAATTTTAGAGTTGATCAAGGAAAACTGGGGGGAGCAGCGCGATGGCCCCACACTGGCAGCTGCCTTTTATAAACGCCAACAGGGTGTGGGGGAAACAGTGGGGGAGTATGCCTCTCAACTAAGGACCCTTTGGATGAAAGCCAACCATGCACAGGCCCACGTACTGCCACCAGAAGTGCTCTGTCCAACTTTTGCCAATGGCCTTCATCCAGCTGCTTTACGTTGCGACATAAAGCGGATCCTCAGGGAACACCCAGGCACCACCTTTGAAGAAGCCAAGAGGGAGGCCCAGAGGTGGATGAGAGAGGACAACCCAGACCCATTAGACCAGTTTGCGGTGGCAAGGATCGCTCGACTGGAGGCTCGAATTGAGGCCCTCACCACTGCACGGGCATCTGCACCTACACCTGCACCGGCACCTACACCTGCACCTGCTGGCCAGAGAGAAGTCGCGTGGGCCCCACCAAGACTGCCACAGCCATCTCAGCACATGCGCCGGGATCAACAACCCCTGCGACAAGGACAACCACTCAAGCAAGAAGCAAGAGATGGAGGGAGATCACGACCATGCTGTCTGTGGTGTAGTCGTTTCGGCCACACTGAGCAACAGTGCCGCACCAAGCAGCGGTACATGCAGCAACGGGGAGGCAAGCCAGGACAACGACAGGGAAACTTCTAACCCCCGTTGCCATCAGTAGGCAGGCAACGGGGGGCGGGAACACACTGATTGGCCAGTGCCCCACAGCAGACATCACTCTCAACAACCAAGTGGTGTCTGCACTGATCGACACAGGAAGCGAGGTGACCACAGTGACTGAGACATGGGCAGCGAAACATCTCAGTCATTTGAAACTACAGGACTGCCACATCACAGTCAGGGCTGTCAACGGCGCAGAGGTACCATACACCGGCATCTACGTCGTCGACATCCAGCTGTTCGACCAACACTGCCCCAACGTTCCAGTCCTTGTTGTCAAGGAGCCCACAGATCCAGCCATGCAGCAACGCAAAATGCACCTGCCTGTACTGCTGGGCATGAATGTCCTGGGTCCATGTCTATCGAAAGCCCAGGGCCTTCCTCCCTACCTCCAGACCACTATCCGTGAGATTCATCTTGACAACGTCTCCACAAGAGGAATGGCACGGACACATCAGAAATGCTGCATCCCTGCAAACTCTATGGCAACAGTACGAGTGACTGGGAATGAAACTGCTAACCACCTCTTTGCTTCTCCACTGGCCCAACCCACTCCCAGGAGGGCTTCTCCTGGTGCCAACACTCATTGCTGCTGACAAAGCTTCCCGGTATGTTCGTCTGGCCAACCTTTCACAGGAAGACAAATTCCTGCCAGCACGCACTCCTGTGGCAACCCTCCATGCTGTTGTTGCAGTTGAGAGCCCAGACAACATCCAGGTCACAGCACATGCCAATGAACTTGTTGTCTCCCTCCAAACCAATGCTTGCCCACCTACCCCTCCCCCTCCCCAATCTACTCCTTTCCCCTCTTTCGATGGCACCTGCTACTCAGCAACAACAACTCCAGGAACTGCTGTCTAGGCATGTGACTTGCTTCTCCACAGGAGAGAATGATCTGGGTTATACAGATGCAGTCTATCATCGCATCCGAACGACAGACCCCGCACCAGTGGCCCAGCCATATCGCCGAATACCTCCACACCAGTTCCAGGAAGTACAGGACCACATCAAGGGGCTCTTAGCAAAAGATGTCATTGTAGAGAGCTACAGCCCCTATGCAGCCCCAGTCGTGGTGGTCCGGAAGAAGGATGGCAGTCTTCGCCTGTGCGTAGACTACAGACGCCTCAACTCCAAGACAGTAGGCGACGCATACCCACTACCACGGATCCAGGAATCCTTTGATGCCTTGGTGGGAGCCCAGTATTTCTCAACACTCGACTTGGCCAGCGGCTACCACCAGATAGCTATGCACCCGGACGACCAGCACAAGACCGCCTTCATCACTCCTACAGGCCTCTTTGAGTATACTCGAATGCCCATGGGGTTGGCTTCTGCTCCAGCTACATTCCAGCGGCTTATGCAGTCAACAATGTCAGACTACCTGTTCCAGTTCCTCTTGGTATACCTGGATGACCTTTTAGTCTACTCCAAGTCATTTGAGGAGCATCTGGGACATCTGGATGCACTGCTGGGTCGCATTGCACAGACTGGTTTGAAACTCCGTCTGGACAAATGCCAGTTCTTACGCCGAGAAGTCACCTACCTGGGCCACACCATCTCTGCAAATGGCGTAAGCTGCGAAGCTGGCAAAGTCGACGCTGTCAGGAATTGGCCGAAGCCGACCACTCTGAAAGACCTCCGCAGCTTCTTGGGATTCGCCAGTTATTACAGGCGTTTCATTCATCGCTTCTCTCACACCGCCGGTCCTCTCCATGACCTAGTGGCTGAGGCAGCAAAACAGGGAAGAAAGAAACTGCTGATCACCCGACTATGGCAGCCCAAGCATCAAGTGGCATTTGATCAGCTAAAGACGGCCCTCACAACAGCTCCAGTCCTTGGCTATGCAGATTTCACAAAGCCCTTCATCATGGAAACTGATGCCAGCCATGACGGGTTGAGTGCCATACTCTCCCAGGACCAGGATGGGGGTCGACGTGTCATTGCGTATGCCAGCCGTCGTCTACGCCCCACTGAGAAGAACCAGGCTACGTACAGCAGCATGAAGCTTGAGTTCTTGGCCATGAAGTGGGCCATCACAGAGAAGTTCCGGCACTATCTCATAGGTGCCACCTTTGTTGTCCTCACGGACAACAACCCATTGGTCCACTTCCAGACTGCGGCCCTTGGTGCCTTGGAGCAAAGATGGGCATCCCAGCTAGCCCAGTTCACCTTCGAGGTGAAGTACCGGCCAGGTAGAGCCAACCCTGCTGACGCCCTGTCCCGATTACCATTTGTTTCCCATCCCCCATCCATATCCACTCCGATGCCCCCAGAAGTTGCACTTTCAGAAAGTGCCCTTTGCAACCACCAGAGCGTCAGCACAGCAGTTATCATACCCCCTGATGGTGACGTGCCACCAACTCCGTCCCCAACTCAGGAGACTCTGCTGCCACGACTCAGCAGACCCGAACTCCGACAGCTCCAGCTGGAAGATGTGATCATTGCACCCGTGCTGACAGCCTGGCCATCCAAGCCAAAATCCAGCCAAGACCGTCAGGTACGCACCCTGTTGCAGCAGCATGCCCGACTGGTCTGCGAAGACGGTGTCCTGCTCAGGCAGATAATGGACCCCAAATTTGGAGCTTCCAAGCAACTGGTCCTCCCGAGCACGCTTCGCCCCGATGTCCTCGAGATGGTACATGACCGCATGGGACATCAAGGTTACGAGCGGACCATGGATCTGCTGAGACCTCGTGTTTACTGGCCAGGTATGTATGCTGACACAAAAGCATATCTTACCAGATGTCAACGCTGCACCATGAACCGCCTGCCCTCCAAGATTCACACCCCAGTTACCCCTTTACTGGCCAGCCGCCCACTGGAAGTCCTAGCCATCGACTTCACCAGACTGGAACCTGCGAGTGACGGCCGAGAATCCATCCTAGTTGTCACGGATGTCTTCAGCAAGTTCACACAAGCCATCCCAACCCGCAACCAGGAAGCTTCAACAGTTGCCCAGGCCCTGGTGCAAGAATGGTTCCAGCGTTACGGGGTACCAGAAAGAATCCACAGCGACCAAGGCCGTGACTTTGAGTCCAAACTGGTCAAGGAGCTGTGCCGCATCTATGGCGTCAAGAAGACCAGAACAACGCCATACCATCCCCAGGGTAACGCCCAGTGTGAGCGGTTCAACCGATCCCTCCATGATCTGCTGCGCACCCTACCACCGGAGCAGAAGAGACGCTGGCCCATACATCTGCCGGAGGTTGTGCAGGCGTACAACAACACGCCTCATGCCTCCACGGGGTTTGCCCCACACTTTCTTTTGTTTGGACAGGAACCCAGGCTCCCGGTAGACGATCTTCTAGGGCGCCCTGAACCGACAGCCGCAGGAGCTGTGGACTGGGTGAGGCAGCACCGACAGCGACTCCAGGTGGCACACCAGAGGGCACTACACCAACTGCAACAGGCAGCCCTGCAACGTGCCAAGTTCAACAGGCAACACAGCACGGCCAATGATCTACACGTTGGGGACTACGTCTACGTAAGGAACCGAGTCCTGGGCCGCAACAAGATACAGGACTTCTGGCAGCCAGATCTCCACCAGGTGACTAACCGCCCCTATGGACACCTACATGTCTACTCCGTGGTGCCATTGGCGGGTGGCCCCGAGAAGGTCATCAACAGAAAACACCTGCTGCCAGCAACTGAACCCATCGCAGACTGGGAGCCAGACCAGCCCAAACAGCAACCTCCAGTTCCATCTCCACAAGACTCTGACACAGACTCTGATGATGAGGTATGGTTTATAATACCACCCCATCCCCAGCCCAGGTGTGGAACTCCTCCACCCGACACTGCGTCAGAAGCACCCCAGGCCACAGCCCAGAATGACCTGCCTGCAGCATCGGCCCCTGTGCAAAGACGGTCCCAGCGCCTCAAAGAGAAGGCCAGAATTAAGAATTGACATTCTTTTCCTTTCCTTCCCCAGAATGGACAATTGAGGTTGAAATTCTAGTCTCACTTGCAACTAGGACTATTTCATCCACTCTATTTTTTTTCTAGTCTTGCCTCTCCCATGCCCTTTTCTGCCATGTGGCCAGTGCAACGCAAACTGTTTCATCTCTTATGTACATGTTTTCTTATTTTGTTTTCATTCCAACCAGTTTAGGTGGAATTTATATTTTGTGGGTTTTGGTGTACTTTTTTTCTTCTATTTTTTTTTATTCTTGCCTCCCCAAGGCCAATCCTGCTAAGTGGTCTTTGCAAAGACAAATATTTGTTGTTGAAATGCTTGCTTGTTAATTCTAAGCACTAGTCGGGCAATCATGTGATACATAGATTGATATGCACAAAACTGAATGCTTTCCAACCCCTTCTCTATATCAAACTCTTCAAAGTTAAGTTAGGATGCATTTGACTAAACTCTTAACTTAACCTGGCTAAAGCCACATTGAATATAGAAGTAGAGTATTGTTCCTAAGAATGTTGCAGTCATTTCACATTCGCTTAGCTATTAGTTATCAGCTAAATTATCTCCCTTACCTGCCCAATAATTCTTGTTTGATGCTCAGCTAAGTCTCCTCACAAGAATTACTTTAAATTAACCATCGCGGACGATGGTTTTCAAAAGATGGGGGGAGGTGTGACCAAGCGCGCTATGCTTGCTCCAACACTATTCACGCACAAGCCACAGCAGACGACAGTTTTCCCTCATAACCCGCGCACAGAATGTGTGACGTCACTCCGCTTACATCATTTTGTCCTCCTCGCCAGACACCTGCTCACAGCTCGCCCAATGTCGCATCCCGGTACGTCATTGGCTGAGAGCAAACTTGTGTTTCTGTTCCACAGTATTTAATTAATAGCTCTTTTGTCAGATCAGTAAACTACTAGTATTATATACTGGCAGAATCGTCTTAATTTCATCTTTAAATCTATTCCATTTATGTTTGCCTACGTGAAACTGATTTAACGCAGTTTGTAATTTTCAGCGACGAGCTCGTTAAAACTGACCCTGTTCAGGTGACTTAAATTAAGATTATAAATTCATCTTAAATAATCAACACTTCATTTTACACTCATTATAAAGTAGGCGTTGAGCTCTTTCTTTTGCAACTTATCCGATGCAAATCGGTTCAGTAATCATCTAGAAATCTGTCACTGAACACCTTGTAACAAGCACAGTTCTCATCAGATTTCTTCAGATTAGTGACGATTTGGTTTGCAGCCCACGTGATTGTCTTTGTAGTTCGCCTAATTTGTATAAATTGGCCGAGCGGGTGATGAGTGGTCACTTCCACACCCGAGCCAGCCGTGGCCAGCACCTGCTCCCTTTGTCTCTTGCTGTGTAGTGGTCAGTGTCGTTCCCACAACAGCATCTCGCTACGTATGGCTGTAAGTACTATTGTGTAGAACGTGTTGACTTGTGAAAGGTATTCTTCGACACAGTACTTGTGTTCATATAAGTATGTTCAGTTGTTGCTTTGTTCAGTTAATTCTTTGTTTAGTTATGGCTTTGACATGTTAGGCACAGCTAGGCTATGACTGATCTAGAAAATCGCCATGTCGTCATATGTCCTGTAGAAGTATTCCATTTGATTCTTTTTACGTCAGTCAATGACGTCTCGGGACACAAGATAGTCTGTTCCAGAATGTTCTAGGGGATGACTCATTCTCTCTCATCTGCTGTTACTGAAGGTTAGGTTACTATCCCGCTTCAGCGGAGACAATTTAAATGTTGAGCGCAAGCTTAGCTATGCTCATATTTGGCTTTGATGCAACGGATAACTTGTGTAAGTTCATTCACCACGTAATGGTTAAGCCATGATGGTGCTTCACTTACTCTCTGGTCTATCAGGTTGCCAGTATTACATCTAAGCCACTGATTCTCCATCTTGTTTACTATTCAGTTATTATCTTACATGCTGATCTCGGTTGTACCGCTACAGTGTGCTCAGTACTCTAAGATGTGTGTAGTATTCTGTTGAGGTGATTACAAGATAGTGTTTGATTAATATCAGTTATTGGTTAAAACCACCTGATATGCATCAGTCTGTTAATTGTAAGTTAGTCATCATGCTCTCTCCTATACGGCTTATTCCCGTATAGTGCTACATGATAAACTGCTTCATTTGAGTCACTTTGACAGAGTATGAGCTTTTTGAGTCCAGACCAAGTAATAGTCTTTCCAGCTCAGTTATCATGCTTTCTCCTATACAGCATACTCCGGTATAGTGCCACATGATGATTGATTCATTTGAGTCGCTTTAAATTTGCTACAGCTGAAATAGTTTTCCATGAATTAGGTTGTTTGGTTACCTTACTAATTAAGTATAACCCTAGCCCTTTAGTTGCATGGTCTTGGGGACCGGGTGAAGAATAACAGACATGTTGCTTTTATGAGTTTACTGTGTATGTGTACTTGATAGTGAGTGTATTTTATAAATTATATGTTAAATATTTTATGTACTAAGTTTGAGGTTTGATTTCCCATTTGGAATTGGTGGGATGAGTTTGTTGTATTTTGATAATTATGTTGTTATTATTTACTATAAGGTATGTTAGTATTAATGGTACTTGACTAAGGGAGTTGCATATAGTTGTTTTGGGCAAATACCAAACCCAGAGGTAGGCACAGCACTGTGTATGCTCCATGCTACCCACATCCATGAATGACTGACTTCCCACTTATGGTGCTTCCAGTGTTCATGTATCGTTGAATATGGTTTTTGTGTTTCGGTTTGGTTTTGGTTCCCTCCTTTATACTTTGTTGATGCGGGTACTCTACCAGTCTTGGTCTTTGCCTCATGTATGCCGATTGTTATACGTACATGCAACATTGACATTGTATTTATGGCTTTTATTTGTTTGTGTCTTGCAGGCACTGTTTTCCTGTAATAACTGTAGTGAATAAACAACTGAAAGGGCGTCCGCTTT
>NC_134887.1:21051985-21059485 GCF_041734735.1 Babylonia areolata
GTAATTGATGCGTTTGTAATTTTCAAGTAGGCATTTTCAACACCAAAAAGTATATCGGTATTTAATGTCAGTCTTTGAATTGATCGGTTATTTTCTATACGACACGAACGGTTTGTTACTCCAGGACATTGAAAGAAAAGTGTCCAATGTGATCAACAGTGTCTTGTCAATATGAACTTGTGTGTGTGTGTGCACCTTTACTTCCGTTTTACTGAGAAGAATGTCTGCTTGATGTGATGTTAGGATTTTCATTTGAAGAACTTTTTATCTTGCTTTTTTGTGGCATCCTTGGCTCTTGACCATGCTGACCTATCGAAAGTAAAACCAAATGTCCTATTAAAAGAAGATGTCCAGTTGAGTAACATTTTCTCAATAGTTTTAGGTTTTGTGAAGTACTGATGAACTTCATATATACATAGTCATCCTTCACTTTTTTGTGTATCCAGTGACTCCATGCTTTTGGAATATTGTGAGTTAGAATAGTATTTCCAAGCAGTCAGTTTGCTTTATAGCCGGCTTCGATAAGTCGTAACAAAGTGGCTGAATACATCGGATATGTATTGGCACTGTGCGCAGTGCAGACTGAAGGTCCAATCATTACCTGCCTGTCTCATCAAAGACAACATTTTAGAAAAGACACCTTACTATACTGTCTGAATCTGTGAAAACGCACGCTTCTCTTCAAAATCTAGGAACGTTTCACTGCAAAAGTCGCCGGAAGTTTGCTGCACTTTCAAATACTCGGAAGTCTCCAAACAAACACACATGTGTATAGTACGAGTTAAGTGTGTCAACTTCTGGAACACAGCTCAAATAACAAAGACACAAGTGATCACCAAACTCATGGAATGTTTTGGAGCGACGAAAAGCAGCCGCGGCACCTGAAATGGGTATCCTTCAAAATTAAGCCAGAAGGGACAGTGAGGCCCAAGATTTTTTTATGTCAACATGATTTTTCGTGATCTATACACTCTAAAGCACCAAAAAAACACATGTGACAAATTTATTAGGGGGTTATGAAAGGTGGACCATTTCTCCTCACCGAGTATAATGACATTCGCGCAAGCGTTGATGCTCAAGACCAGTCGCTCCGAATCCACCCAAACGGTCTTGAAAGGCGGTAGCTCTTCGTATAGAGAAGGTAAATAACAAAAAATAAAATAAAATAAAATAAAACGGTTCCACGATCCTGGGCTCTTGGCTCAGGCAAGTCTATTGCCATTCCCTAAATCTTTAGCCTTCCCTAAATCTGTAGCCTTACCCAAAATCTGTAGCCATTCCCTAAATCTGTAGCCTTACCCAAAATCTGTAGCCATTCCTTAAATCTCTAGCTATTCCCTAAATCTGTAGCCATTCCCTAAATCTGTAGCCGTACCCCAAATCTGTAGCCATTCCTTAAATCTGTAGCCTTTCCCTAAATCTGTAGCCTTTCCCTAAATCTGTAGCCATTCCTTAAATCTGTAGCCATTCCTCATATCTGTACAATACCCTAAATCTGTAGCCGTTCCCTAAATATGTAGCCGTTCCCCAAATCTGTAGCCATTCCCCAAATCTCTGTAGCCATTCCCCAAATCTGTAGCCATTCCCCAAATCTGAAGCTGTTCCCCAAATATGTACCATGCCCTAAATCTGTAGCCATACCCCGATTCTATACCATACCCTAACTCTGTAGCCATTCCCCAAATCTGTAGCCATTCCCCATATCTGTACCATACCCTAAATCTGTAGCCATACCCCGAATTTGTACCATACCCTAAATCTGTAGCCATTCCCTAAATCTGTAGCCGTTCCCCAAATCCGTACCATACCCTAAATATGTAGCCATACCCCGAATCTGTACCATACCCAAAATCTGTAGCCATAACCTAAATCAGTAGCCATTCCCCAAATCTGTACCATACCCAAAATCTGTAGCCATAACCTAAATCTGTAGCTATAGCCCAAATATGTATCCATTCCCATATCTGTACCATTCCTTAAATCTGTAGCCATACCCTAAATCTGTAGCCGTTTCCCAAATCTGTACCATACCCTAAATCTGTAGCCGTTCCCCAAATCTGTAGCCATTTCTGTAGCCATTCCCCAAATCTGTAGCCATTCCCCATATCTGTACCATTCCCTAAATCTGTTATAAATTTTGCGTTTGGCAATATGTTTTTGACAGTGATTTAACGCATGAATGCATGTTTACAGCGTATACTATTGATACAAGATCTTATCTGTGTTCAAGGCAGATTTTATCAACCGATTTTAAAGTAACTTCGTGTGTGTGTGTGTGTGTGTGTGTGTGTGTGATATGTGCGTACACATGTGATGTTGATAACAGGCTCGTCCTACTCAAGTCAGAATGGAGGGAGACGCCTCAGTGTCACACCTGAACAGTGTTGGGATGTCAGTACAGGGACAGTCCTCGGCGAATAAAACGATCCCAGTGAAGGTGATACCATTTATTTTCATTCATGAATTTCGTTCATTTTCGGTATAAATTTATCTACTGTAATGGGTGAATAATATAAATTTTGTGTTTAAGGTTGTTGAATAAATAAAATCAAACATAGAAATGTTCACAGGGAAATTTGAATACAGGCACAAAACGGCGCTGATGCCTGTGAGCTCAGTAAATGGTCCGAAGTCTTGGTGTTCAACTTCAGTCAGTATGAATATCGACGATGTGATTTCCTATAATCTTAAAAATGGTGTCTCTATAGCGGTTCATGATGTTTCAGGTGGAGCTATTTCCTAACTGGACAACCACCAATCCCCATGATAAAAGATTCACTCGTCGTGTATTCATCTACTCTGCCATTGTAGCTCTGCACAACGTACCGCCTTATGGTACGGAGATTCATTTTGCCATCTTCCAAGATGGTAGACGGCTTCTGAATCTGACGTGCTGCGCAAAACCCTCTGACACGGACGAGGTCTACATTGGACATCAAGCCAGATTGGATTTCACCCAAAAAAAAATCTTGCCAAATGCCAACAGAACGTGATTTACAGCTTGTGGGGGCCATTTACAGCTGCTGGTTCCCCCTTTCTTCCCGGCGGATGAACGGTGCTCACGCGACGCTGACGTCAACTTCATGTCCAAGAGACCTGAGCCAGTATCTGCCTGTCCACCAACCTGTCCAAAAACCAGGCGGGTTGGCCGTTTGCGCCAAGATCGCTTACGGCCTGAGGTTAGATCCGAACAAGCTGGTGGAATGGTTTGAAATGCAGCGCCTTCTGGGAGTTGACCGAATTCAGCTGTTTGACCTGAACAACACGGACATTGTGCAGAAGGTCTTTAAGCATTATCAGGATTCAGGACTGCTGGATCTCCTGCCTTATAAATTACCAGGTGAGTATTCGTCCTTAAAACTATAATATGAATTTTTAATGCTTAAAACTATATTATGAATAGGGGTTAGGGGGAGCACGGGAGGGGTAGTACCTCTAGAGGGAGGGGGGGGGGGGGGCTTGTCACGCTCTTCTGGGAGTGGTTCGTCCTCTGTTGGTCCCCACCGGCACCCAGCTCTCACTTACGGGTCCTAGAAGCTGCTAGCATGCGGCAGCGCCCAACCCCCGGGCAACGGCTTTGACAGGCTGGCTAAACTAGGTGAGGGTAGCTGACGGGTCTTAAACCCTCGGTGAGTTAGGGCTTGTCTACCCAAGCATGTGAAGACTGGATCCGGCGGACTCTGCGGAAGAAACCATCATGGTTCAACGGAGAGGAAGGCGGTTGCAGCAGAGCACTGTGGAGCGCTGAGGGCAGGATGAGGCACATAGGACATCCTGGTCATCCACTGCATCCATTTCCATCTCCAGTCATCTTGACCTCGTCTTGCCACTGGATACAGACAGTCTCGGACAAGAGAGTGAGGTCGACGGTGTGCAACTCCTCCTCACTATAAACAAAGTCATCGCGCAAGTCATCAGTCATCCTTCATCCCATACCACCATTTACCCCAGGCCCTGTGGCGACAGGCGAGCGACGAAGTGACAGGTGTGGGTACACTAGCAGTCGTAGCCGCGGACCTGCACACAGGCGGCTCAGGCCATAGGGTCGTTTTTCACCGACTGGAGCAGCAGTGGAGATTGGCAGCCCCCTGAGCGACTGAGCAGCCCTCTTCAGGACAGCACTGCTCACCTCCATGGCATGAGGAAGGGGCTAGAAAAGGTGCCCTCAACATTGCCTGCTCCACACCACCCTAATCAGCATACCGCGGCTGACGGGGACCCTTCTCAAGTGGTCGACACACAAAGGAAAGAAAGAAGAAAACAAGGAGCACCCCATTGACCATTGCCACATGGAACGTGCGTACGCTTCTGGACAGAGGCGACTTGGACAGACCGCAGAGACGCACAGTACTCATTGCGAGTGAACTAGCCAGGTATAACATCGACATCGCTGCCTTAAGTGAGACCAGACTGGCAGAAGAATGCGATCTCTGTGAGCGAGGCGCAGGCTACACCTTCTTTTGGAGTGGTCGCGGACCTGAAGAGAGACGTGAGGCTGGAGATGGCTTTGCAGTGAAGACAACCCTCGTTGGCAAGCTGGCTGGCCCCCCGAAAGGAGTGAACGGTCGCCTAATGACGATGAAACTCCCTTTATGCAACGGGAAGAAGTTTACCACCATTGTCAGCACCTACGCGCCCACCATGACCAACCCGGATGAGATCAAAGACAAGTTCTACGAGGACCTGAACGCTGTCATCACCACTGTTCCCAACGCAGACAAGCTCATCATTCTTGGTGACTTTAACGCGAGAGTTGGCTGTGACAGCACCTCCTGGGAAGGAGTGATTGGGAAGCATGGGGTTGGCAACTGAAACAGTATCAGTATCAGTATCAGTAGCTCAAGGAGGCGTCACTGCGTTCGGACAAATCCATATACGCTACACCACATCTGAACTGAAACAGCAATGGTCAACTACTTCTCCAGACGTGTGCCGAGCACGACCTTCTTATCACAAACACCGTCTTCTGCCTCCCTACCCGTAACAGGACGTCATGGATGCATCCTCGCTCTGGGTATTGGCATGTCATTGACTTTGTCATCGTCAGGAAGAGGGACAGGCAGGACGTACGAGTCACGAGGGCCATGTGTGGCGCCGAGTGCTAGACAGACCACCGCCTTATCGTCTCCAAACTCAACCTCCGCATCCAGCCCAAGAGACGGCCTCAGGGCATGAAAGCACCCTAACGCCTGAATGTCAACAAGCTGGAGCTAGGCAATATCAAGCAGAGCTTTGCTGACACCCTGGAGGAACGCCTTGAGTCCACCGTGCTGGACAACCAGAATGTGGAAGCAGCATGGGATGCACTGCATGACACGGTGTACAACACTGCCATGGAGTGCCTGGGGCCTTCTGTCAGGAAGCACAAAGACTGGTTTGATGAGAACTGCACTGAGATCAAGCAGCTGCTAGAAGACAAACACCAAGTCTACAGAGCCCACATTGAAGATCCCAAGTCACAGTCAAAGAAAGACATACTGAAGAGCACACGCAGCACCATCCAGCTGAAGCTGCGGCAGATGCGGGATTCCTGGTTGAGCAACAAAGCTGATGAGATCCAGGGCTTTGCAGACAGGAACGACATGAAGAACTTCTATAACGGCCTGGAAGAAGTCTATGGTCCTACCACCTCTGGATCTGCTCCACTCCTCAGTGCTGATGGTTCTACCCTCATCACTGACAAGGACGGATCCTTGAGAGATGGGCTGAACACTTTGACAGCGTACTGAACCGCACTTCCACTATCAATGATGAAGCCATCGACCGACTCCACCAGGTGCCAGTCAGTGAGTCGCTGGATGCCATTCCAACTTTGAAGGAGACCCAGAAAGCTGTCTGTCTGCTATCCAGTGGAAAAGCCCCTGGCTCAGACTCCATTCCAGCTGAGGTCTACAAAGAAGGTGGTATGGCGCTGACTGAGAAGATTCATCAGCTGTTCCAGCTCATCGAGCAGCATGAGGAAGTTCCACAGGACTTCAAAGACACTTCCATCATACACCTGTACAAGCGCAAAGGAAATCGTCAGGCCTGTGACAACCATCGTGGAATATCCCTGCTGTCCGTCACAAGTAAGACTCTGGCCAGAGTGCTACTCAACCGTCTCATCCATCATCTCCGTCTCCATCATCACAACCACACCAGATTTCACCACTTCCATCATCACAACCACACCAGATGTCACCACTTCCATCATCACAACCACACCACATTTCACCACTTCCATCATCACAACCAGACCATATTTAATCACTTCCATCAACACAACCACACCACATTTCACCACTTCCATCATCACAACCACACCACATTTCACCACTTCCATCATCACAACCACACCACATTTCACCACTTCCATCATCACAAACACACCACATTTCACCACTTCCATCATCACAACCACACCACATTTCACCACTTCCATCATCACAACCACACCACATTTCACCACTTCCATCAGTGTCTTCAGGGCGATGTGGAGCTGGGTCAGCTGTCACTTCTCACACTTCAGCTCCTCCTCTCTCTTCGTGCTTTCCTCTGTGTCCTTTCTCGGTGACTCGTTTTCACTTTGAAGACTGAACACTACCCCCTCATTTCTTCAACACTTCCAGTCAGTTTTGCTATCAGTCGTCCATTGGAACAACAATTGCTCTTTCGTTACTGCAGAGTGGGTGGAAGCCGACATCTTCTCTGCATCAGATGTATCCTCTGACGACGATCTTTAAAACACAGCAGCATTGTGCAATTTGTTTTTCTCGCAAATTCATTTGTTTGCAGAAAAGCGTCTTCTTGAAATGACATATTTAGTTACACCAACCCCATGGATTCCTGTCTTGGTGCTTTCTTGGTTGTAGTGGGCCGAGTGATGGCGGACACAGAGTTATAAAGACTGGAGTCAGCCTGTACTGTGGAACATCTTGCCTTCCTTTCCTGTCACCGTGACTAAAGAGCAGCAGGCAACTTCTTTCTCTGTTCTTTTTTAAATTTTCATCAGGAATTCAGTCCATTGCTCCGGGTGACAAGCAGCAGCAGAAGATTACTGCATTCCCTGTCACGCACACAGAAGATTTGGATTCAGCTGTCACCAATCTCATAGTGATGACAAATTGTATCGTCCTCGCTGGGCCGTTTACAGTGCTCTTGCTGTTCTTGTTGGCCTAGAATCGGGAGCGGCAAAACACACAGACCCAGCTTGCTGAACGTCTTCTACGCTGGACAGTGCAGGAGAGGAGGCGCCGTGTCACAATCGGTCAGGCCTTCCACTTCTGACCCTGTGTTCACCAGGGATAAGGGTTCGAAGCCCCTTTCGGCATGGTGCTGTGTCCTCGGGAAAGGCATTTTCTTTTCTCCGGTTTTCCTCACTCCACCCAGATTCAAACTGCTATCGGACCAGACGGTGAAGACTAAAATGGCGGAAGGAGAGGACTGGGTCCCGCCTTCCTGTGCCCAGCTGTAGATACAGAAGATAGGAATTCACTTCCTGATAGTCGTACAATACTGCGG
>NC_134887.1:21064485-21071985 GCF_041734735.1 Babylonia areolata
TCAAGACTCACTTGTGATACACTTTAAAAAAAATCTAATCGTTAAAATGTGTTCTGTATCTGTTATTATAAAGCTTCGGGTTAAAAGAAAAAGAAAAAAAATGTCCTAACGGCGTCCGCGTGTTCGGGTAAGAAGAAACTGTCTTACCCATTACACTATCGTGGCTCCTTAACTGACGTTCAAAAATATAATATTTAAACATGCTTTTTTAAAGGGCGATAAATCGATTGCGGTATTCGCGGTGAGAACGCTGTTTAAATCATATTATTCTGGTTATCTTGGGCATTCAAAAAATCTTGAAGGGCAATTAAAAATTCTTTTTAAGTCCGCGGTAAAGGAGACGTGGCTATCGCCGCAATCACACTGCAACATTTAGCCGTTTTCTCTGGATCTAGGTAGATGTACAAGTTTCAGTTATTTACACCCGGTTGACACGGTCGATTCAATTTCTCTTTTATGTTCATTCTAGTTTTATAGTTTTGAAGTTGATATGAAAATTGAGTATTTTGTTTAACTAATAACACGTAGAAGCAAGTACAAGTACTTCTAAACGTCTTATGAAGTGAAAAGGACTTCATTTTGAGAATAGTCAAGACTGGAAATTTTTACGTTTCATCAATTCAAGGGTATTAACTCGCATGGTTTGGCCTTGACTCTCTTGTGATTTTTTAACTGTGAATTCCGACTGATTCTGTGGATATTTTTATGGCAGTTTGGGGCATAATCCAGTAAGTGACGAGGCGTTCACAAATCTTTCTTTGAATAAATATTTAACAGTCTCCTTCTCCAACTTTCCATCACATGTTATCGTGTATTGTCGATTGGATATAGGATTGAACGGGCAGGTCGACAATTTGAAACAAAATGACGTCGTTCGCGTTCGCGAAGAATATGAGCACGCGCTTTAAATGTGTATAAATATGTGCACACAATTGATTTTTGCCCATGACCTTCAGGGCTCAGCCAATAGATCTATAAAATCCACTCGTCGTATTGATTTTAGTATTTTCCGAAAAAGACCACTTAGGCGAGTGAACATAGTGAAAGCCCTGTACACTGAGAGTAAAACACACAAGCTTTTTTATGTATTGAGTATAATTTCAAAATGTAATGTTTAAGATGAGAAAGATCAGTTTAAAGCAAATTAAGTTCCCTAGCATTAATTACAGAATAATTTCCCTTTTTTTACTATATGCACCAAAACGTTTCCAAAATAAATATAACTTCCATGCTTAGCAAAAGAAGTCCCTGTTTGAACAAAAAATGATAAAAATGACTGCTGTTGTTGTTGTGTCAGAATATCAGATCAAAGTGCCAAATTTAGAGAATAAAAAAAGATATATAAATATAACAGTAAATGCAGTTTGCATATAATTTGGCTTCTTTTTTCTAATTCTTTTGTGCCCATTCCAGAGGTGCAATAATGTTTTAAACAAGATGACTGGAAAGAACTGAATTTTCCCTATTTTTATGCCTAATTTGGTGTCAACTGACAAAGCATTTGCAGAGGAAATGGCAATGTTAAAGTTTACCACACACACACACACACAGAAACAACCGAACACCCGGTTAAAACATAAAACAGTATCATCTATATGTATACCCAGCATGCACACCCCCGAAAACGAAGCATCGCTGCCTATGTGGCGGGGTAAAAACGGTCATACACGTGAAAGCCTACTCGTGTACATTATTTATATGTATCTCTACCCCCTCGCCCCCGCCGCCCTGTGTGTGTGTGTGTTTGTGTGCGTGCGTGCGTGCGTGTGTGTGTGCGCGTGCGTATATGTGAAGAGAATAGAATAGAATAAATTTTATTGTCATGAAACCTTAAGGTTTATAACACACAAGTACAATGGTAAATAAATGAATAAATAAACACACAATGAATTAATCAATTAGCGTAATAAATGGAACAGCATTCATAAATAAATTTTCTTAATCTTGTTTGTATATAGTCATCATGTGTTACCATCAATTGACTGGGAATAATTCCTGTGTTATTCGAATTTTGATTTTTTTTTATGTGTGTGTGTGTGTGTGTGTGCGCGCGCGCGTCGTGCGTGCATACTGGACTAACATTGCAATCTTCCTGATCATGTTCAAAAACAGGGAGTTCGTGAAACCCGAGACAGCGGTCGTGTTCCATTATAGATCCTGCAAAAAGACGTGGCCGTTCAGCTGTGACGGGCCGCGGAACACCGACAGATCCATGCTGAAGTTTGCGGACAAGCTCATCCCTGCTGTCTCGAAAGTCCGACACAAAGTGGGACTGCATCTTCATGGGTTAAAGTAGTCAGATGTTACATTACTGTTTGTGCGTGTGAATTTCTGTCACGCAAAGAAACATTCTGATGTGAGATGGGGGCCTGGGAGGTGCAGCGGTGACATAGTTATCAGCAAAGAACTACAATTGCGTGGAAACATGTTTTCTCAAAGTATTGATACAGATAATGAAATGAACACATAAACTATTATTATTATTTATTATTATTGTTGTTATTATTATTGTTGTTGTTGTTATGATTATGTGGTGATTATATATAATAACAGTAAAATGAATTCAACGATTTTTATTTTTAAATAATCGGGTAAGAGGGTCAGCAACACATTCTTTGAAAAAAAAATCACAATAGACAGAGAAAGACCCGACATAACAGGATACACAGCTGTTCCATGAGTGTTTTATTTGAAACATCACTAACATAACCAAAACAAGCTGAACTGTTGGCTGTATTGTTTGTTGGAGCAAGTCAACTGTTAACTGACGCCATGGAGTTCAGGACAAGAACCAGCAACATTGACGACAACATTAAAATTTCTGATCTTCATGACATAATAGACAAATACGATCATGGGGCATTTCACTGTCTATCTGTCCCGTTGGTCTCGTAGACCGTAGGAGCACCACACAACCAGCCTCCTCCATCCCACGTTGTCTGTCCTGACTGACTCACTCAGGGTTACACCTGTCCACTCTGAGATGTTGACCTTTCATCTCTTCTTCTGTCTGCCTCTTCTCCTTCTCCTGTGCACTGCTCCCTGCAGAAGGTCCATGGCCAGTCCTGATGAACCTTTATGGGCTCCTCTCTTAAAGAATTAGGCACAGTAAAGACCTTTCTATATTCTGCCCATTTAACGACACACATAAAAAAGAATAAAGAAATAAAATGAAAAAAGATGAAATAAAAACGACGGATGAGAACAGTGATTGGAATATAAAAAAAAGCAATGAAAAGAACAATTGGTATATAATCACGTACATATCTGCGCACACACAAGCGCGCGCGCCGCGCGTACACACACACACACACACACACACACACACACAATAAAACAAGCAATCAAAGACATGCGTACACATTCACGCCCACGCACTCACACACACGCACATACATTTGTTCGTTTACTAGCACGATCACACATACATTCGACTTTCCATTCATGGCATGGCAGCAAGTGGACTGATAATAAGCAAGCATTTGCAAAAGACCGCGAGTAGGTTAATCAAATTTATCGAACAGAAATATTTTCACTTTAGACTCATACAGAGATATTGCTCGAATCTGACGACATGTTTTTGGAAGTATGTTCCATCCTAGCTTCCATTAATGAGAGATTCGTCTTAATTAAATAAATCAATTTTAGGCTCAGGGACAATAGCTCTGTCTGATTTACGTTGGAACTGAAAATAAAATAATGATTTTAGATATTGTAGGCATACCTTCTGAACAATTTATGCATAAGAAATAAATGTGTTATATCTAATTAGTAGGTGAACAGGTAATATTGAAAAAAAAGAAGAAGAAGAGTGAAAAAAATAAAAGGAATTAAAAAAAAAAAAAGATAAACATTTAAATTTGATTTTATCCGACATACACAGAAAAAACCTGGCATTTATCAACACATTCGACATTTACACATTCAAGAGACGTCAGTAAATAATGTCTTGAAAGAAAGCCACTTTGCTTTAAAGTCATGTATGTTGCATGGTATTCTTGCGTCGTTTTCTGTTTTATAACGTCACGAAATGTATTTTTCAAAAGCTGTGGTGTTAGGTCTGTATTTGCCAATTTCATATTTATAGATGTACATTTTCCCAACCCATTTCCATGAAGTATCTTATTCTAATTTTGTAGACCACTTTGGATGAGATTTTGGAAGTTTGTCGTCTGACACCAGAATGTCATAGATAATCTTGTTCCTTTAGGCATATTTTCTATATCGGATAACAACGGATACAGGATACATTTCTGTGACAACATATCTCTACATGTGTTTGATTGTTTTCAATTACCTTCTCCTGGTGAGTGTAAGTGCTGAAATATATTTCATAATTTTTGGAACATTTATCCCCCCATTTGTTGTACTTTTTTGTTGCTGTGGTTTTTGCTTATCTTGTTTGCCATTCCAAATAAAAATGGAACATATTTTTGAAGGTATTCATAAAGCCAGGGGAGTAGGAAGTAAAATCCATGAATGGGGTTAGTTTCAATGTGATAACAGATATCAGCACCGCAACCATCCCAAGAGAGTAATCCAAAATTTAAATAGTGCTCTTACTTCTGATTTTTTTCCCGTGTAGGTTGATTTGCTGACATTGTAAATATGGATTGCGAACCACACACCCTAATGTTTAGAAATTTTCAGGATTATAGTTATATTCATGTGTTTGTCATGCATTTTGTTCCTCAGTTCTTTTCTATTAACTTCATCAGACTGTCCACAATGATCTTCAATATGACCTTGCTCGGATGGCTTATCAGACTGATGGTACGCTAGTTTGGCCATTGTTGTAGATTGACTTTCTTTGGGAGAGGAATGACAATGGACTGGGTCCATGGTGCCAGCCATTCTCCAGTCTGCCAAGATCTTGTTGCAGATTGTGGTGGGTGCGCTTGACCATGGCTTCTCCCCTGCCTGTACTAGTTCTGATGTCCACTCCTGCCTCGACCTATTCTCCAAGGATGGAATACTCATGGCTGTCATTCATTGGAGGGGACATTCAGTACTTGTTGACCTCCTGTGGCTGTTGCACAGTGGCTGTACAACTCTGAGCAGTTTTCAGTCTACTTATTGAGACACCCTGCTCCTCCATCAGACAGCTCACTGCCTGGTTTTGGATCATTGTGGAACGCCTTTAGTAATTTGTCGGATCTTCAAAGCCTTTTTACGCTTTTTTTTTCTGTGTGTGTGGTGTGTGTGTGTTGTGTGGTGTGTGTGTGTGTGTGTGTGTTTTTATTTTTTTTTTTTTACTGTAGTTGGCTTCAGTCTGTCTTCAGTAGTCCCTCGGCACTGCTCTTTCAATCCATTTCTTCTCTCTGTCTGCTGTTTGTGATGCTTTTTGATCACCAGTTGACAACTCTGTATTGTTTCACCACCATCTACCCCATTCCTCTTCTCCTTCAGCTCCTTTCTTTTGTCACATAGGTCCCAGGAACATCTGCGTGACCCAAGGCTTTTTTTGCAGGGTCCGATGTTGCCCAAGACTCTCACTGTTTGTTTCGATCACTGCAGTGTTGACGGTGTCGATCAACATTTCCATATTTGTGTCGTGGCAGTGTCGAGAAGATGGTGAGGGGAGCAAATCTACCTCCACCCATAGCTTGGAAGAAGGCTTCTGCCTACTTCCGGAACTTTTTAGTTTGTTGAGGTCAAACGTGATTCTTGTGTGGGCCCCGGTTTTTTGATAATCTTCAGGTGGAGGCGGGAATGTTCAACACCACGAAGTTTTCATCACTTCCGACACCAGCTCCTGGGAAAGTTCTTGTCTTGGCAGTGCTCACACCTTGACTGCAAACATTTTTTGACAATGTTGTTGTATATTTGACTGTGGTGCATTCCGTCTGGGTGGTGCCAAGTCCGCCTTTTGGATGCTTTTTGCTTGCGGATCGTGTTCGTCATACAAAGGCCGTTGTATCTGGCAAAATTCCAAAAGCCAAAAGCTTTTTGTTGTTTTGTGTCGGCATTGCTGTACAGTCCAGCAAGTGCCTTTCCATTTGTTGTAAGCATCCTCTCCTAGCGAAGAGACGTAAACTGAAGTGTTGTGGGCACGGCCAGCAGGGCTTGCCAAGTGAATACCCAACCGTGCAAGGAAGAAGGAGAGGCATACATAAAAAGAGATGAGAGGACAATGCCCCAGACTGGACAGGCCTGAGCCTGAACCAAGCCCTGAGAGAGATGAGGTGGCAGGGAGAGATAGAGAGGAACTTGTTGCCAGGTCAAACAGAAGAAGGAGGAGGAGGAGGAGGATGTGTTAAACTCCGAGAAACTTTACTGAAAGGGATGAAAATCAAAGGTAACGAGACGTCACGTTTTTTGGTTTTTTTTTGTTTTTGTTTGTTTCTTCTCCCCATCCCCCCTCCCCCGGCCCCCCCCCCCCCTCCAGGAGCCCCCCGACACTCCCCGTTCTCGAAGGTGGTGACATCAGTATTTATGCTGGAATGTGGTTTTGTAGTATTGGTTTATTTCCACGTGTTGGCGTTTGTTCGGTTTAAGCTTTTTTTCTTTCTTTTAAACGAGAACTTTTGTGCCATGGAACGCACGCGGGTTAGTTTTTTTTTCTCTTCTTTTGTTGTTGTTGTTGTTGGTGTTTGTTTTTGTTTAGCACTATATCAGACAGTTGGTGAGGGCATTGTTTAGAAATCGATTGAGCACAAATTGTTACAGAAATATAAAATAACATTTTCCATGTGCCCCCCACGGGTTTTCGCCTCAAATAAACACGTCTTGGCTTGTCTTTTTTTGTCTTGGCTTTTTTTGGTCGTCTGTATTGTCTTGTCGTGTCTTGTCTGGGCTTGTTTTTGTCTTGTCTGTCTTGTTTTGTGTTGGCTTTTCTTGTTTTGTCTTGTCTTGTCTGTCTTGTCTTGGCTTGTTTTTGTCCTTGTCTGGCTTGTCTTGTTTTGCCTTGGCTTGTTTTGTTTATGTCTTGTCCTTGGCTATGTATGCTTTGTCTGGCTTGTCCTTGAAGGCTTGTAGTCTCATCATTGCTGTGTGTGTCCCTGACAGTAACTTAGCATCATTGTTCATGGTACTCTGTTATTTGGTACCTACATCTTAGCCGTTTTCAAACACATATGTATGCACGTTAAAAGCTCGTTGTATCCCATTGCCCGTCCATTTTTCTCTTTCTCTTCTCCTCTATTCGCCCCACTCTACTCTCCCCCGTTTTCCTTATCTGTCGTTTCGATGTTCGATCTAATGCTGTTTAATCTGCATCTGGAAATAAAAAGTTGTGCAATAAAAAAAATAATATCTAATTTGCCATCTATTCTACTGCTTTCTTTAGTTCCAAATAAAATTAGCTTATTATTCAAATAATCCTTACAGTTTCCTATCCTGATACGGTTTGAGTGATGGCCAAGAGGTAAAGCGTCCGCCTAGGAAGCGAGAGAATCTGAGGGCGCTGGGTTCGAATTAACGGCCTCAGTCGCCGAATATTATCTCCCCCTCCACTTGACCTTGAGTGGTGGTCTGGACGCTAGTCATTCGATGAGACGA
>NC_134887.1:21074485-21085142 GCF_041734735.1 Babylonia areolata
TGGAAAAAATACCAGTTTCTCCATAAACAATAGTCATAGTATTTCTGTTCAGTTTAAAACAAGCATTTAAAAAATTTAAATTTCTAATTTTTCAAGTATATCTACATTTTCATAACCCCCTATTCTGCACAATACAACAAAACATGAACAATCATAAAATGGTACATGTCCAGAATGATATGTAAAGGTAAATCTTGATTTCTGGCCCGACTGAAGTAACGAATACATAGCTTTTTCATAAATCATTTTTTTTAGTTTTGTAAAAAAGTTCCGTTTCTACTAAATTCGAGGCAAGTATTTAAAAGAATCAATAAGATCCAAACATGCATCAACAAACTTAAAAAAAGGCTTTAGCTTTTTTGTAGAATTAAAAATCATCACTTTAGTTTTTTTTCCATTTTAAAGAATATTTGTTGAAAAACATTGAGAGACTGTTGTAATCCTTCTTTTGTCTCTGAAAGTGGTGGTTTGGGGTGTCCATCGAGATCGAGATGACCATCGTTGTCCATCCAGATGGGGGATGGGGGGAGGGCGGTGGTGGCTGGGGGAAGGATGCTCATGAATCTATCTGTGAGTTGCGCAGATGGCTGAATAGTCCAATTGAGCACGAAATGTTCGCTGACAGTTGGGGCAACAAAAGACAGGCATTCATTGTCGGGACTTTTTTGCCCGGACTTTCTGGCCCCCTTCTCAACAGCTGCAGCAGTCCTGTTGGCCTCGCACAACTTGGCGCCTTTGTGCAAAGCGGCCATTTTCACGGTCCACTGCAATTCCTCCCGGGCGGGGTTGTATAAAACGCTTTCAGAGAGACTTTCAGAGTACCCTTGAAGCGCTTCTTTGCCTCCGTGTGATCTTTCCCCTTTTTGCAGCTCCCCATAGAAAGCCTTTTCGGCACCCGATGGCTGGCGCGCGCCACGTGTCCAGCCCACAAAGCTGGGACTGAATCGGAAGTAAGATGCTAGAAGGGGTAGTTTTTGCAAGCACCTCTGTGTCGGGGGGTCCTGTCTTCCCTTGATGTTCAGTACTTCCTGAGGCATGTTGGGGGAAGTGGTTCGCTTCTTGGATGCTTTTGGTACACTGTCCAAGTTTTGCAGCGTCGTAGTGTGGGGAGAAACTCCTTGAAACCCCTTTTGCTTGTCCAAGACTAATGCCCCTTCTGTCCAGACATTTGCATTGATCTACCAAAAGTTGCGCTTGCTCTTGCAATCCTGACGTTCACTTTTCGTCGATGGTCGCATTTCGTGCATTGTGCTGCCCCAAAGGGAGGAACCGCTCCACCGCACGATCTCTTTTACCGTTGACTGTGATTGGGGTAACTAGGTTTCCCTAGGGGGGTGATGGGAACTTCAGTTTTTTGTGTGATGGAAGGGCCGGGGTTTCCTGTGGCAGTGGCAAACTTGCGACGCTGGTTGCTGTCAGCTTGATCCACGGAGGGCACAATCGTCACAAACAAAAAGTCTCTGATGAGTCTTCTGACCTTCGTTTTTTTTTGAAGCCCTTCTGAGGTAAACACTTGCCCTCTGTCGGGACTTTAGGCCATTTCCCAAAATCGCCATCTCTGAAGGGATCATAAGCTTTCAGAGAACCATAGGCGAACCGTTGGAGCCAGGGCGCAGCCTTGCTTGACACCTTTGTCGCAAAAGGCAGTGTTTCGCCACTGTCCCCGGACTCGAGCCTGCATGCCTTCATGGAATTGGCTGACCAAGGAAATAAATTTCCGAGGGCATCCGTACTGGCCATGATCTTCCACAGTCCCTCTCTACTCACGGTGTCGAAGGCCTTAGTGAGGTCGACATAGGTGGAGAACAGATCAGCATTTTGCTCCTGACATTTCTCTTGCAGCTGCCTTGCAGCAAACACCATGTCGGTGGTTCCGCGCTCTTTCCGGAATCCACATTGGCTCTCAGGCAGATGACCTTGGTCAAGGTGTGCTGTGAGGCGGTTTAGTAGGATCCTGGCAAGTATCTTGCCTGCGATGGAGAGCAAGGAAATGCCCCGATGGTTATCACAGGCTTGCCGGTTCCCCTTTCGCTTGTAAAAGTGAATGATAGATGCATCTTTGAAATCCTGGGGGATCGTCTCTTCTTTCCACGTTGTGAAATCACGTGTTCTTTAAAACCTAGATTGCTTATTGTTCCAAATGATTTTTGTGTGTGTGTGTGTGAACGTACATTATATGCATCATATTCAAATATCGATTTCACATACTTATAATATTCACACATTCCTCACAGAGAGAGAGGGGGAGGGGAGAGGGAGATATCTTAGAGTGAGAGAGAAGGAGGGAGGCAGAGAGAAAATAAGAGAGAGAGAGTGTGTGATCTTGGAGAGAGAGGGGGGGAGGCAGAGAGAAAGAAGGACAGAGAGAGAGAGAGAGAGAGAGGAGAGAGAGAGAGAGCTTTTTTTAATGAGGGAATTGGTATAAGCATGCACGTGTTTTGTTTTGTTTTTACATCCAGCCCTCAGGGCAAAGAGAAATGATACCAAAATACTCGAAAGGTTATAGAAGTACACACATGACATTCAAATACACTCAAATGCACAGTAAACAATTAAAGGTACACAATCCATAATGTAATGACAAAAATGTATATAAATGTAATAATATAAAAGTGCAATATGAGAGAGAGAGAGAGAGAGAGAGAGAGAGAGAGAGAGATGATGATGATGATGATGATGAGAGAGAGAGGAGAGAGGGAGGGAGGGAGGGAGACTGATTTATGTTGATGATGATTTTCCTCCATCAGCAATGACAGATGCGTGAATACTGACCTGACTGAGCACCAGAAGCTGACACTCATCGTCAAGAACAACGACTTCAATGACGACGGTATGGTGACGGTACAGGATCTGGAGTATGATCATTTTCACCAACTATGACGCAGACAGTAAGTGACGTCACTTTGCTGTCAGCTATCGTTCAACATAAAACAAACTCAACACTCGTCAATGTAGTTATCATAATCATCATCATCATCACCATCATCACCATCATCATCATCATCACCATCACCACACCACCACACCCACCACATCATCATCATCATTATCATCATCACCACCACCACCACCACCACCATCATCATCACCACCACCACAACCACTGCCACCATCATCATCATCATCATCATCACCACCACCACCACCACCACCATCACCACCACACCACCATCATCACCATCATCATCATTATCATCATCACCACCACCACCACCATCACCATCACCACCACCACCACCATCATCATCACCACCACCTCCATCATCATCATCATCACCACCACCATCACCACCACCACTACCATCATCACCATCACCACCACCACCACCATCATCATCATCATCATCACCACCACCACCACCACCACCATGATCATCATCATCATCACCACTACCACCACCACCACCACCATGATCATCATCATCATCATCATCATCACCACTACCACCACCACCACCACCATGATCATCATCATCATCATCATCACCATCATCACCACCACACCACCACCATCATCATCATCATCATCATCACCATCACCACCACCACCACCACCATCATCATCATATCATCATCACCACCACCACACCGGCTTCATCACTGTCGTAAATACAATCTTAATGACAATGCTGATGATACTTTTCTTTTGCGAGTGCTGAAAGCTACTTGAATACACAACCACACAATGAAGGTAAAAGTGGTTGCTACATTATAGATTGTATTGTTTGTCATCATCATCATCATCATCATCATCACCGTCGTCGTCATCATCATCATCATCATTGTTGCTGTTGTTTTTGTTGCTGTTCTTGTTGCATCGTCACTACTACCATCACCATATCTTCATAATTACAATCTTAATCACAATGTGATGATCACTTTGCTTTGGCGAGTGCTGAAAGCTACGTGGATAAATCATGAAGGTAAAAGTGGTTCCTACGTGTATACCTAGTATTGTTTATCATTGTCATGGTCATCGTCATCATCACAATCATCATTATCATCGTCGTCATCATCATCATCGTCGTCGTCGTCATCGTCTCGTCGCCCATCATCATCATCGTCGCTGTTGTTTTTGTTGCAGTTGTAGGGGCAGTGGTGATGGTGACAATTAATGTTCTTTTTATCTTTTATATCCCTTGATTATTATCAGTTATATATTCATCACTCAACAAACAATATACACAAACGACATCTACAATTATTACTTTGCGTAATGAGACAAAACATTAAACGCGTTCTATATCCTTTGTACAGAGAGACACAGTTGAAAACTATCATCACGGGATACAAGCCGGTTCAGACTGAATAATGAAGCATATACATATCATATAGTATACACACAGTTTCAGTTTCTCAAGGAGGCGTCACTGCGTTCGGACAAATCCATATACGCTACACTTAGGAAGTTTTAAGTCTGTTCAGAGGATAGAGTGGTCGATAGTGTCAAAAGCTGCTGACAAATCTAAGAGAGCGAGAACAGATACTTATCCACATCAGCTCCCGAAAGCAAATCATTCACTATTCTAAGAAGGGCCGTTTCGCAACTATGACCACGTCTATAAGCTGACTGGTGGGAATTAAGTAAACCATTTTGTTCCAGATGAGCTAAGAGCTGAGACAATATGATCTTTTCTAGCAGTTTTGACAAAAATGACAGATTAGAGACAGGTCGATAATATTTCAAACAATTATGGTCCAAAGACGGTTTCTTGATGAGTGGACGTACAACAGCAGATTTGAAGCTTTCAGGGAAACAACCAGACAGTAAGGAAGAATTGATGACATGAGTAATATGTGGAAGTAGAACATCAATACATTCAACCAACAAAGAGACGGGACAGGGTCAGCTCACAGGATTTCGGACATAGCGGTCTTGCATTTCTTGGGCCACGTGAATACTTTTTCAAACACACCACTGTTGGCCGCCGTTCTTTCTTGTCTCTGGACCTTGCAATTGGAATGAACTCTCCACACTCAGCTCTTTCAAGTCTGGCCTTAAACCCCACCTCTTCCCAAATTAGCCTCCCTTCCCCGCCTCTTCCTTGTCTTCAGTTTCTCCAGTTTTAGAGATATGCATGCGTGTGAATGACTGGTGCGATAGCGCTTTGATTTGTCTCTGCACAAGATTCAGTGCTATATAAACATTATTATTATTATTATTATTTTTATTACTTTAAACAGCGATAGCTTTTGGTTCATATTCATATTTGTTTCTTATTTCATATTTGCTCGGTGTGGTATCACATATAACATTCACATATCCCTCAGAGAGAATACGAATACGAATACGAAATTGTTTATTCAGTTTTAAAGGCCCTAAGCCCCTTACGAAGGGGTAAGTCACAATTATATCAATACACAAACCACTTTTCAAAAACACATTGTTTAACATTTACACTTCAGATGCTTGTTATATTTTGACAATCATGTTGATATTATGATCTAAGTTATAGCAATACGCAATCGCTTTAAGGCATGTAATGTATAACGCCACATTGCACAATACAGTTTTCATTCTGGATGACATTACCCAAATTAAAATCTAAAGCGGCATGGGTTATTATAAAACTTAGGCTGGAATGTTTCAACCTTAAGTCAAGTAAACAAGGACAACAAAACATAAAGTAAATTTAATCTTCTTCTGATTGAGGGCATAAACGCACAACACTTTCCAGCTTTTTTTTTCCACTGTATCTTAAACGATGACGGGCAATATTTGATACACCAAGTCTAACTTTGGTCAAAGCACTTTTTCACATATCTATTCATTTTCATTTAAAATGTATGGCTCCACATTATTTGTCAATTTAAACATTTTTATATTCAGCAAATAGGGTCACTACTCTGAATGTGGTTATGCAGTCTCCCATCTACAATCAACAATTTTGTTTGAAATATTTTAGAACCATGGAAACATTTTCAAAAACCCTGGTTATCCCAGACATAAGAAAATCCATAAGAGCACAAACTTTTTCGAATGCCTGTAACCCAGTCTTTTTTTTCCGTTATTGCTAAGTTATACAGCATCATGTAAGCCTTGTATGGTAATCTATAAATTATCCATTCTAGTTATCTTTAGCCAGTATCTAAAACATTTTACATATGAGTTTTTATATATTGGATATCAAACCAAGTTCCACCATAAATTAAATCGTGGGTGTTCGCCTATCAACATTTAAGAAGCGTTTCATGGCAAACATGTGCAATCTTTCAAATTTTAACATCATTCTCAAAAGCCCAGATTTCTGCACCGTACTGTAAAATAGGCTGTTTCCTGAGAATCAAACAACTTAGCAAATACGGTGTATGAGCTACAATCTAATCTGTATATAACAGAAGTATAACATAACAGCTCTCTTTGCCTGTTTACTAAATCTTGACAGGCATAAGTAAAACTGAGTCTGGTTTTAAAAAAAGATCCCAAAGATTTTATACACATTTACCACCTTACAGTTTCATTTCCATATGACCATTGTTCACGTCTACCTAGATAACCACCCCCACGAAACCAATGATATTTGTTTTTTCCATGTTTACTTTTGAGTCCAATTCATTGCGGCTTCATATAAACTATTCAGCTGTTTTTTGCAAACCTACAACTGATATTTTATAACAAGATCATATCATCAGCAAAAAGCAGCATAAACACTCTATCAAATCAAAAGTCACTCCATGTCGTCCATTTTCAACAATTTCAAGGGCAATTCATTCACAAACAACGAAAATAGAACAGGACTGCACACATCACCTTGTTTCACGCCTCTTGACAATTCACAAAATCTGATAATTTCGCTCCACTTCTTATCCCAGCTTTAACTTCTCTATACAAAACTTTTAACACATCTATACAGTTTACTCTAATTCCATTTTTTAACAAAACCGGCCATAGTAACTTCCTAGAAATCGAATCAAAAGGCTTTTTCAAAATCAACAAATGCAACATACAATTTTTGATTATTGGCAAATTGTTTTTGAACAGCACTAATAAAGTAAACATGTGATCAATAGTACAATAATCTTTCTTAAAACCAGCTTGATGTTCACCTGTTATGTTATTCAAATTATGTTCTAACGACTCAATGAACCTCATACGAAAATTGAAAACGGAATGGGAAGCCCAGAGTGGCATAAGGCAATGCGCAACTTTCAGATTAAAAAACTCACATGGTCATACTGCCCGGACATGCAGGTGTTAAGGGAAATGAGCGAGCTGACAGACTTGCTGGTAACGCAACACCAACGAGCGGCCTACATCTAGGAAAATCGGAAATCCTCAGAAAAGTCAAAGAATACCAAAAAGAACAGGTAACAAGGCCATCACACCATCGATCGCCTCAAAGAAATAGAAGCAAAGAGAGGGAGCGGCCGCAAATCTAACAGGGAAAGGTAGAGCACGATGCTTTGCAAATCAAACAAATATCGGCATCATTTCCAAAACCAACATTGCGCAAATTCTTCAAAACGGAACAGAGTCTCTGTGGGCCTTTCCAAATACAATAGACCGAGCAACACACTAGACGCCACTTTTCTTGGCATCAGAGATCTTTTCCCATCCCTCTTGCGGCAGTCAGTGGCGGCTTTTGTGTGTTTGTGTGTATGTGGGGTCTGTGCTTTTGAGTGCGTTTGTGAATGCGCGAGAGTGAAATGTACACAAGTGTCAGGAGAGATATGTGTACGTGTGTGTGTGTTGTGTGTGTGTGTGAGGGGGGTGGGAGTGCGGGGGGAGGTGGGGTAGAGGATGAGGTATGTGAGTGTATGCATGCCTACACTGTGGGAGCAACAGGATATTGGAACGTGTATATATATATATATATATATATATATATATATATAAAATATATATATATATCTTTGTATGTACGTGTGTGGGGTTGGGGGTGGGAGATATAGGCGTATGTGTGTGTGCTTGTACAAGTAAGTGTTCATCTCTGTGAGTGTGTGTTTGTGTGTGTGTGTGTGTGTGCCGTGGAAGCTGCGATACGTAGACTAGAAATGAGTGTGTGGAGGAGGGGGTAGAGGAGGTGCAAGGTAATGTGTGTGTGTGTGTGTGTGTGTGTGTGTGTGTGTTTGGAGCTCATGTACGTTTATATGTATTTGACTGTGCTTTCATATGTGCTTGTACAAGTAAGTGTTCATCTCTGTGAGTGTGTGTTTGTGTGTGTGTGTGTGTGTGTGTGCCGTGGAAGCTGCGATACTTAGACTAGAAATGAGTGTGTGGAGGAGGGGGTAGAGGAGGTGCACGGTAATGCGTGTGTGTGTGTGTGTGTTATATGTATTGGACTGTGCTTTCATATATGTGAAACTGCATGTCTGGTGCATTTCTGTTATGCATGTGTGGGTGTATGTGTGAATGTGTGTCTTCATATTTTACATTTATTTGCTTATTTATCACCATTGTTGTCTTATTTATTTATTTATTTATGTTTTATTATTATCATTTTATTAGTATTACTAATATTATTACTACTACCTTTTTCTATATTATAAGTATTATTTACTTATTTATTTATTTATTATTTATGCAAGCTTATCTATTATTTATTCCCCGTTTTTTTTTTTTTTTTTTTTGTTTTTTTTTTGTGTTTTGTTTTTTTTTGTGTGTGTGTTTTTTTGTTTGTTTTTTGTGTGTTGGTTTTTTTTTTTTTTCAAGCCTGACTAAGCGCGTTGGATTACGCTGCTGGTCAGGCATCTGCTTGGCAGATGTGGTGTAGCGTATATGGTTTTGTCCGAACGCAGTGACGCCTCCTTGAGCTACTGAAACTGTTTATTCAAATTAACCCTTTCCTGTAATCTGTAATTAATAACAGAACTATACAATTTGCTACTTATGTTACATAATGATATTCCTCTGTAATTGTTCGTGTTATTGACTTTACCTTTCTTGAACAATAGAAATCGATTCAGACCAACTTTGTGGATATATGCCATTATCAAATAAATGATTAAATAGTCTAACTAAAAACGTTATTGTAGAATCCCCCGCATTTTTGAAAAACTCACCAATTAATTCGTCAGGTCCAGCTGATTTCCCAGTCTTCAATTTTCTTATGCTAACAATACTTCTTCTCTTGATATTGGTCTGTTTATTCCTTCATCTCCTTCATCTACGACACCTTCATCTAAAATATCATCTTCACTGTACTCCTCTGCTTCCTTTTCAAGGACATTTTTAAAGTGATCAAACCACTGATCAATAGATATACTATTTTGTGGTTGAGATTGTTTGCGTACAACTTCATTTACAGTTTCCCAAAATAGCTTCTGACACTTAATTGAACCTAACAGTTCCTTTGGAATTTATTCATTATATTCTTTCTTTTTCCTTACAATCATATTTTTATATTCTCTTCTTGCAATGCAAATGTTACTCTATCATCTTTATCTGATATATTTTTAAATTTTCTAAGAAGTCACGCACGTTACGTCTAGTTACTCTGCATTCTTGATCAAACCTTTCTTTGCATACCTCTGAGAGAGAGAGAGAGAGAAGCGGTCTGGAGAGGGAGAGATCTTGGAGAGAGAGAGGGGGGGGGGTGGCTGAATGGTTAAGAACGCTCAGCTGCCAATACGGAGAGTCCGTGAGAGTGTGGGTTCGAATCCCGCTCTCGCCCTTTCTCCCAGGTTTGACTGGAAAATCAAACTGAGCGTCTAGTCTTTCGGATGAGACGATAAAACCCCAGGGCACGTGTGCAGCACGCACTTGGCGCACTGAAAAAGAACCCATGCCAACGAGAGTGTTGTCCTCTGGCGAAATTTCGTAAAAAAAAAATCCACTCTGATAGGTCCACACACACCCCCCACACACACACACACACACACACACACAACACCATATATATATATATATATATCTATATATAATTTTTTTTTATTTTTATATAAAATATATAAATATATATAAAAGCATGCACTCAAGGCCTGACAAGCGCGTTGGGTCATGCTGCTGTCAGGCCCTCTGCCTAGCAGACGAGTGTAGCGTATATGGATTTGTCCAAACGCAGTGACGCCTCCTTGAGAAACTGAAAAATGTGTGTATCTATAGATGTGTATATGTTCATTATTCAGTCTGAATCGGCTTGTATCCCGTGATGATTTTAAATTTTCAACTGTCTCCTGTGCAAAGGAATAGAACGCGTTTAATGTTTTTTTTTGGTGGTGGTGGGAGGGTGGTGGGGGTGGGGGGGTGGTGAAGATAATGATGATGATGGTGGTGATGGTGGTGGTGGTGGTGGTGGTGATGATGATGATGAAAATGATGATGGATGGTGGTGTGGTGGGGGGTGGTGGTGGTGATGATGATGATGGTGATGATGATGATGATGATGATGGTGGTGATGATGATGATGATAATGATATGATGGTGTTGGTGGTGGTGATGTTGGGGGTGGTGGTGGTGATGATGATAATGATGATGATGGTGGTGATGGTGGTGGTGGTGGTGGTGGTGGGTTGATGATGATGATGATGATGGTGGCGGGGTGGTGGGGGGTGGTGGTGATTTATGATGATGGTATGTGATGATGATGATGATGATGGTGGTGATGATGATGGTGATGATGGTGGTGGTGGTGGTGGTGATGATGTGATGATGATGATGATGATGATGATGGTGATTATGATGATGATGATGATAACTACATTGACGAGTGTTGAG
>NC_134887.1:21085242-21132742 GCF_041734735.1 Babylonia areolata
GAACATTTTATCCATGTTTTCTGAACCTCCCCTCTATTGTTGGGGTAGACGGGCCGTTTTTTGAAATGAGGGCAAAACGCTGACAGGGGGCTTATTTTTGTAACAGACAGGACCCCAAAAAGCTGCATGCAGACCCTGGAAAAGTTCTTAAAATCATGAAGCATGTGAGGCTTGGGGGGAGTGGACCCTCAATAGCAACCTAATTTTTGGATTTTTTCTTTTGTGCTCCCCGCTGAACCTGCCCGCTTAGCAATAAAATTTTTTTTCGCTTGTGTTTTTCGGTTGAAGATGAGAAAAAGAAATATTTTGAGGATTTAAACCAAACCCCTTATGCAGACTGACCAATGATGATTGAAAATGGATATCTAAACGAGGCAATAGCAAAAATGAAGAAAGAAGGGCCCCTGGCCCAAAACAAATTCGCTATCAAAAAAGGAGCTATCGGAAGAAGACAGAAGCAAATTTCAATTATATAAAAAACAGTTTCCACAATGGACGGTCCGAGGACGACACACAGCTTTTAAAACCCCATCCCAAAAAACCGGGAAAGGACCATCGGGGTAAGGGGCTACCGGATCCAAACCCATGCAAACATGCGGGAAAAAGCTCATGGAACGCATGATCCCAGGAACTTGCAAGGGATCTTGAACACAGGCCTTTCCCCCTTCAAATCAAGGTGTTACAGAACGGGGCAAGTCCACATGGGAAAAATGCAGCCTTTTCATATGAGGTAGAAGGTTTTTCAAAAAAAAGAAAAACACTAGCGTACAATTGACCTTAAAGACCCTCAAAAAGTTCAGTTTGCGCACCTCATGGGTGTACAAGTTAGGAGTAATTTTGCACGACAAGATATCAGCACGCTTCAGGAAGAACCTCGTCCTATCCCCGAAATTGGATGTCTGCACCTTCTAAACTACCCCGGGGATCCCAAAAGGGGTTCCGCTCTCCCCCTGCCCTCACAAGTCTCACGAGGGCCCTTGCAGACTTAAACAACAAGGGAATTGCTGGGGTGCTTACCCTTGCGGATATGGCCTGGTCTTCAAAATTTTCGAAAATCCAGGAGAGAACAAAAGCCCCAGAAACAACTAAAATTTTGCTAAATTTTGGGGCAAAGAAAAAGGGATCTTCCATCAATCCAGCGAAACCCCAAACTTTGCTGTGCACCCTAAACAAAAAACCGCGAGAAAAATCACCACCTTCTGTGCCCTTCGAGGGGATTAAAATTGAAAAACTAAAAGCCTACGCTCCTAGGAATACACTTCGACAGGATGTGACCTTCAGAAAACTACAAAAAATACTGTTTCAAATCCCAAAAAGGGCCCCTTTCAGTCTTAAAAGCAATGGCAAAAAAGGGAAATTGAACAACGCCCCCTCTTCCCTGCTATACCAATACTGCCCTAAGGGATCGACTACGGATTGGGTAAAAAAACCCGTTAAAAACCTCCTAAATTAAAAGATACAAAAAAAGCTATGAGGCTGATCCTTGGAAAACAAAAACCGCCCACAGAAACCTGCGATACCTGCTTGATTCCTTCATGCAGGCCAGAAACAATTTTGAAAAGGTCAAAACCTATTTAAAGCATTTGAAAAACCCCAAAACCCCTGCATGACGCATCAAAGAAAAAGGCAGCCGTTAGGAGGGGGAAATAGGGTGGGGCAAGCAGAAAACCCAACCCGCAGATGCCCATAAAACCCGAAAAAACAAAAGAATGGAAAAAACCCCCCAAACCCCAAATCTATTTTAACACAGTCATTTCCCCCCACTCTAGGAAGACATTTCGGGAATGGCCCGGGGCAACTGTGCAAGTGAAGCTACTCATAGAAGAAAAAGTAAAGAAGAGGGCTCATTTTATACCAAGGTCAGTCACCAAAGACCAGTTGGTTGGGGATTTCCCGCGAAACAAAAAGGGGAAAAAAATTTGGGAAAGAATGTGCCTAAAAAGTCAAACCCCCACTAAGATGGAAAATTGAAGCTGCGACCCCAGCCCTCCAGTGGCATCGTCCAACCATACCCCGGAAAAACCAAAATGCCCTGATTTTTCCGCTCAATAACCTCAACAAAAATTGAAAAGGAATGGAACCAGAGTGGCATAAAGGGAATGGCAACTTTCAGAATTTAATCACAGTCGGCCCGTCCCCCTCTTCTCCCACACAGACCCCCCGGATGTCCAGTGGTGTCTGAATGACCCCCCCTTTTGCTTCCTCGTCGAATTTTGGTATTCTTTTCAAAAAAGTCTTTAGTTAAAAACCTTCCCTTTCAATATTTTGATGATGGTATTTTGGGGGTTTAAACGCTTTAACGTCGTCTCTTTCCCGTTTGTATGGAGAGAGTTAAAAAATCACTAGTCATACTGCCCGGGCACAGGGTTAAGGGAAATAGCGGCTGCAGATTGCTGGTAAGCAACACCAACGAGCGGCCTACTCTAGAAAATCGGAAATCCCAGAAAAATCAAAAAATACCAAAAAGAATAGGTACAAGGGCCATACACCATCGACGCTCAAAGAAAAAAAAAGAGGAAAGGGGCGGCCCCAAATTAACATGAAAAGGGAGAACGATGCTTTTCAAATCAAACAAATATCGGGATCAATTTCCAAATTTTTTCAAAACGGAAAGAGTCTTGTGGGGCCTTTTCCAAAAAACAATAGACTGACAAACACTAAACCCCCGTTTTTTGCATCAGAATTTTTCCCCATCCCTCTTCGGCCAGTCAGTGGCAGCCCTTTTCGTGTGTTTTGTGTGGATGTTGGGTCGGCTTTTGTGCGTTTGTGAATGCGGGAGTGTAAGTGTACACAATGCAGGGAATCTGTGACGTGTGTGTGTGGTGTGTGGTTTTTGTTTGGTTTTGGGGGTGGGGTGTGGGGGTGGGGTGTGGGGGAGGTGGGAGTGCGGGGGAGGTGGGGGGAGGGTGAGGTATGTGAGTATATCATGCCTACACTGTGGAAACGGATTGGAACGTTTTTTTTTTTTTTTTATAATTTTATAAAAAAAACTTTGTATATATTGTGTGGGGTTTTTTGGGGGGGAGAATGGGGGTATTGTTGTGTTTTACAAAAGGTTCATCCTGTGATGTGGTTTGTGTGTGTGTGTTGTGTGTGTGTTTTACGTGTGTGGGGTGGTGGGGTGTTTGTGCCCTGGAAACTGCGATACGAACTAGAAATGGTGTGGGAGGAGGGGGTAAGGGGGGCAAAGGTAAAGGGGTGTGTGTGTGTGTGTGTGTGTGTGTGTTTGTGTTGGTTTGGGGCTCATTACGTTTATATGATTTTACGGTGCTTTCAACTTGAAACGCATTTTTGTGCATTTCTGTTGGCATTGTGTGTGTGGTGTATGTGTGTTTTTTGTTTTCTTTATTCCTTTTATCACCATTGTTGCTTATTTTTTTATTTATTTATTTTTATTATTTTTATTTTATTATTATTTATTTTTTATTTATTTATTTTTTTTTTTTTATTAGTATTTCATTTTTATACTACTACCTTTTCCCATATTATAAAAAATTTTTATTTATTTTTTTATTTATTTGTAACCTATCTATTATTTATTCCCCCGGGTTTTTTTTTTTTTTTTTTTTTTCTCAGGCCTGATAAGCGCGTTGGGGTTTCGTGCGGTCCATTGTTGGCAATTGGGTGTAGCTATATGGTTTGCCAACGCAGTGACGCCTCCCTTTAGCAAAAGAAACTGAAACTGAAACTATAACCAAATTGTCATTTTTTTAACTCAGTAACACACCACGCCCGCCCGCGCGCGCGCCCCCCCACACACCACACAACCCCACACACAACCACACACACACCCACACACACACACAACACACACACAACACACCACACTGAACAAGGGAGCCATCTGCCCGGATTTCCCCTTTCCATGGGGTGCGCGCGCGGCCCCAAACAACCACACACTTTTTAAGAATTTAAAGGTGGATGAACGTGGGAAAAAAAGTCTTCGAGCTCTTTAATTTTAACAAAATTCTGTACGCGTCCTGTTGGGGAACGCTCATAATACTTTGCTAAATATGGGGGTCGTCGTTTTCTATCGCCTGCTTTTTTTAACCACTCGACTTTCATACAGCCTTGCATACAGCTTTTTCATCCCCCAAATTTTTTTTACATCGTTCAAAACATTTTCTCCCCCACTCCCCAAAATAAATGACAACATCAATAACAACAAATAAACAGCAATGTCAATATGCATAAGAAGAAGCAGAAGAAGAAGAAGAAGAAGTACAAGAAGGAGAAGAAGGAGAAGAAAAACCCAACAACAACAACATAAATAACAACATCAATAACAACATAAATAAACAGCAATATCGTGCGCATAAGAAGAACAACAAGAAGAAAAAAAGGGTGGAAGACGAGGAGGAAAAGGGAGGGGGGGGAAGAAGAAGAAGAGTAATTATCAGGTCGCTGCAAGACTCTCCATTCTCTTTATTTCCTCACTCAAATCTTTCTTCTCTCTCTCTGTTTGTGCTTGTACATGCAAAACAAACAAACAAGCAAGCAATAAAAAAAAACCAAACACAGACGCACACACACAAAACAATACAACATGCCAAACCACAACACACACACACACACACACACACACACACACACACCCCACTCACACCCCACACACACACACACACACACACCCCACACACACACCACACACACACAACCCCACACACACACAAAAAAAAATTTTTCCTAAAATTTTTCGGGTGTGTTGTGTGGTGTGTGTGTGTGTGTGTGGTTGTGTGTGTGTGTTTGTGAGGATAGTTGACACGAGGTTTGGCCGCACAACGATGCACACATTATCATTAAATTTAAAATCTTTTAATGTTAACCATCGAAAACCATTTATATCGTTCTCTCTGGTCCTCATATTTTTTCCCCTCCACCACCTCCACCCCCCCCCGGGGGCCCCCCCCCTCACCCCCTCCCCACCCCTGTCCTCGTCTGTATAAATTTAGTCTTGATTCATTGCGTTCGTGTTTTGCAGACACTGGAGTTCCAAATTGGCGGTTTCAAAGCCAACAATCGTCAGGTACAGCTGTATTCATTTTGTCTTGTTTTGTGGTGTGGGGTGGTGTGGGGTAGTGTGCTGTGCTTGCTATTTTTGTGGAGTGTTTGTCGTGTGTGTGTGTGTGTGTGTGTTTTGTAGGGGGTTTCTGCCTGGCTGGTTGGAGTTTGCCTGCAAGTCTGATGTTAAATCTTGCTGCGTACCAGGCGAGGGTCCGACCAACAGACTGCTCCTCTCATGCAGCGTGTTAATGGAAACATCACCTCTGTCCCTCTACCGGACAATCATGTAGTCCAGCATGTGCCATTGTTTGGAGCGGGATGCATCCATGTGTTCTTGTACATTGTCCCGCTTGTTGGAAGAGGGTATTGGTTATGGTCAGCCCATGCTGCGCACAAGGCGAGAGCAAAAGCAGAGCTCCCCTCCCCTTTGGTCATCCTTTTCCCGCCTTCACAGCCGTTGGGAAAGGTTTCCTTCTCCGCCTGGTCCGTCGTTGGAAGACTTCACATGGGGCAGGTAGTTACTGGGTTACATGGTACCAGTAGCAAGGGCTATGCCCTGACCTCACACACACACACCGGCAGTTAAAGGGTTTTCCTAAAGGCCAACTAGCCCCACGTCTGCAGCACTAAGGCCAGTGCAATTTTCCCCTCCGAGTTTGAGAGTCACAGTCCAAAGAGTATGCTGTAAATGGGGGTGATGGGGGACAGTGGGGGTGTGGTGGAGAAGTGTGTGTATGTGTGTGTGTGTTTGTGTGTATAATTGTGCGTGCGTGTGTGTGTGTGTGTGTGTGTGTGTGGTGTGTGTGTGGTGTGTGGGTGTGGTGCACTGTGTGTGTGTGTGTGTGTGGTGTGTGTGTTTGTGAGTGTGTGTTGTGTGGTGAGTGTGTGTGTGTGTGTGTGTGGTGTGAGTCTCTGTGTGTGTGTGCGTGTGTGTGTGTGTGTGTGTGGTGTGGTGTGTGTTTGTGTGTGTGTGGTGTGTGTGTGTGTGTTGTTGTGAGTGTGTGTGTGTTTGTGAGTGTGTGTGTGTGTTGTGTTGTGTGGAGTTTTGTGTGTGTGTGTGTGTGTGTGTTGGGGGGGGTGTTGTGTGTCTGTATGCTTATACGCGCGCGTGTAGGTATATATGAAAGTTATTTAAGTGACAGTACAACACAATGCTTTATTCAATTTAGAGGATAATGATGATATTTTAAATGCATGTATTACTGAAGGTGAAATTATTTCCCGCCATCAAGAGACTGAAGAAAGGCAAAAGTGCCGGTGAAGACAGGATTCGTAATGAATATTTCATTAACAGCGTTCCTTTGCTGACAGAAACATATTGTAAATTATTTAACAAGATACTGTACGAAGGTGTTGTACCAAAAAATGGGTATCCGGTTTGATATTTGCCATTGTAAAAAAGGCAAAGGTGATACACTTGACTGTGATGATTTTAGGGGAATAACTTTTTTCAGCTGTGTTTAAAACTATTCACTACAGTGTTAAATGCTAACTGACTGATTATATCAATGTAAACAATATATTTCCATGGGCCCAAGCAGGGTTTAGACAGTCCCATTCTACATTAGATCAAATGTTGTTTTGAAATCACTAATTGATATTTTCTCAATGAAAAAGAAGGACCTTTATTGTGCCTTTGTTGATTAAAAAAAAAAAAAAAAAGCCTTTGATTCGGTTTGGAGAAGTTGGTTATGGCAAAAACTTGTTTCATGAAGGCGTGAATGGTAAAATTTTGCGTATCAATAATAACCCTGTAAAGATTAATTAAGTCATGGTGTTTTTAAATGGTGAGAAATATAATTCCTTGAGCATTTTGTTAGTGTATACGAGAAGGAGAAAACCTCTCGCCTTTGCTTTTATACTGTATCTCAATGATTTAGAGTCGTATTTGAAATGAGCATAAGAGTTCATCTGTTGATCTTTTATTGAATGTTAACAACAACATTCTTGGATGTTACCCTGCGATTATTTGTACTTGTATGCAGATGACACAATTTTTACTTTTGGAGAAAGAAAGAAGGATCACAAATTTCCCTCAATGTTTTTCATAAATATTGTTTAAAATGGAAACTGTGTTTAATGTAAAGAAAACTACAGTGATGATATTTAATTCTACAAAGCTAAAACCAGTTTTTAAGTTTGGTGATGCATGTTTTGGATTTATGTCGATTCTTTTAAATATGTTGGTATCGAATTTAGTAGAAACAGAAAGTTTTACAAAGCTAAAGAAAGTTCATGAACAGGCTAAACAAAAGCTATGTTTCGTTACTTCAGTCAGCCAGAAATCAAGATTTACCTTTACATAAACGTTCTGGACTGTACAGTCTATGATTGTTCCTATTTTTTGTATGGTGTAGAAATATGGGGGTTTGAAAATGTAGATATACTTGAAAAATTAGAATTGAAATTTTTGAAACGCTTGTACAAACTGAAAGGAATTCTATGACCCAAATTGTTTTTGGAGAAACTGGTATTTATCCAATTAGTGTGTTTTGGACCAGGTTAGTTATATCAAACACAGAAAAATATTCTGGGAAATATTATTTGATATTACTTGATTTTACTGAAAGGCATTTATTCTTCAAAATGGATGAGTTTTATCAGACAAATTTTAAGTGTGGTGAAGTCTGTGATACATACAAACTATAAGCAAAACGGTTAAAATTTGACAGACAACATTTTAAAGTAACAAAATAAAATACACAAATACACGCGTGCACGCACACGCCCGCCCCGTAAGCAAGCACCCATGCACCGTATTGTATTTTCCCATGATCAAAACGAATATAGTGGTAAAATCAATTCAAATTGTACTGATCTGTAAAGCATTCAACCAAAAATTTTAATCAAACATGGCATGGGTAATCAACCACAGGCAATTTACACTAGTTCAAGTAAAAATAAATTATATATAATATAATATATTTAAAATATATATATATAATATATATAAAACAAACTAAAAACAAAAAACCCAACACCAGAACACCGAACACGTGGACTGCTTCAGATGGAACTGTTCCGTTTCTAGCATGCAATTTTCAGTTTCTACGAATACTCATATTGACGTAAGCAAAAAAAAATTATTTTGATCATTATATGTTAATTAGGCCCCTGGTAACACTAAATAAGAGGTCACTTATTCACCCAGAAGGTCAGTCAGTGGATGAGATGTTTGAAGTTGAACATCGAGGATTTTACTGACCGATAAGAAAGATGCTGCGTGAAACTAATGCGAAGCTACACCTTGCCTAATCCACAAATACTAAACAAACGATTTCTACCGTCTCATGAGAGTAAAAAAACGCGGGTTGCTACACACCATTTCTTTCAGAACTGTGAAAAAAACAACGGGAATCCCCAAACCAAGGTATCGACATTCTGCATTTCCAGTACTGTTCCATTTTCATTTTAATCTGGGTTATTTTGTGACGTCAAGTCACCATGGCACACCACTGCATGCCATAACCAACCTGCCGCCCCTTCTGTCAACTGAATGGACTAATACGCAGCAGCTATTTTTTTTTAAGACAGGCACGAGCAACAAAATCATCCTTCGGGAACCACGCGCTTTCACTGTTTTGATGATGGAGATCTGTTTATATGATAATTATCTCCCTTACCTAATAATCGTGATTGCAGCCTGTAAGTATAAACACCCAATTAACAGGCACATATAGAGATAATGGTTAAACGTAGACTTCCACAACTAAGCAAAGGAAGTTCCGTTTCAGCAACAAATTTATTTTTGTGTAAAAAAAGAAAGAAAAAATGGAACAGTAGTTTTTTTTATGTAAACATTTAAATCTATTTTGTGCCCTTCCCATGGATGCAATTTTCATTAGGATTAGAATGTATGAAATAACTGATCATTTGCGTAATGGTTGTGCCAAATGGCATCAACTGACTAAGTATTTTTCAGAGAAATAACAATGGTAAAGTTTCCACGGATAACACACACACACACACCCACAGCCCGCCACACACAACTGAACACAGGGTTATTACATATTAGACCCACATGTTTTGCACAAGTTGAGTCAAAAACAACACACAACGCTTTCAAATGATTCATTTGAAAAGGAAAGAATGTCGTATACTCAGAGAAAATAAAGGAATTAATCATGCTAAGGTAAAGAACTTGCTCGCGATAGCCGTTGCAACGGGAGACCAATCTCACTCACAAACACTGAGTACACAATTGGTTTACTAGCAAAAATACTAACACTTAACAGGAAGCGAACAAATTAATTAACCGAAATAATAAACAAGACCAAGTCGGACATATCAAGGGAGAAGATTTAACCAATATAAACAAATGCTGCTGTCGACCTCAAGTACCACGTAATGATCACATTTCCACCCCTCACCTCCGCGCTCTACAACGCTCCCAATTGAAGCGAAAATTAGAAGAAAGTTGCCGTGTCTCTGTATTCGCTTTCCACTCTGCAGGACTACAAATCCTTTCTGACCTTATCATGGTTTACAAATCCCGCAAGGAATCTCTTCTCCGCTCTTCCCCTGACTGCAAGCGTTAACTTTTGAAACTCCTTGTGTCAAGACAAGAACCTATGAGTGAACGTTCTTTCTTCCGTCTGTTTCCTCACATCTGAAACAACCTTCCTCATCATATCAGTGCTCTGAGACGATCTCCTCTTTTTTTCGATCATCACTACAAAACTCATCTTTTTAAAAGCCGACTAATAGCACTCTCAGCTTCCGTGTTCTCCAACACCAACCATGTCACTCACTTTGGATGTATGAAGAGAGGGAAAGGGAAGAGTTTGTGTGGGGAGGGGGGTGGTTTGAAAAAAAGTGGTCATGAATTGATTTATGGAATTTTAAGATTTGTCTTTCTGTAAAAGCTTCGTGAGCTGTCTTAGAGAGAAAGGCGGCTAATACAAATGTACATTATATTACATTATCAGGATATGAACATCTGAGGGACGATGTTATAAATATTGGAATCAACATACAAGGCTGGGGAATGTCCGAGCTAGCTTTAGAGTAATAACTAAAAAACTTCTATTCAGTGTTCAGTAGTTTGATATCGAACTCCTTCTGAGTTTTTCGTTTGGCGAAGAGATGAAAAAAATGGATAGCGACTCTCATAGTGAGTGCCATTCTACACCTACATCACGGAGGGTGGGTGATGTCTCGTACATTCCCCCGTAACCGGCGGCCCTTCTGCACAGCTGTCTTGTTTTCACCGTTATCCTCAGACTTGCGTTGTACCACTGTGCCAACAAGAATCAGAAATAGTAACGTAACGGAATTGATTACCCAAACCACAACGTACTGAATACACACACTCACACACACACACTCACAACACACACACACACTCCACACACACACAGATATATATATATATAGATATATATAGATATATTTAAAAAGAAAAAAAAAAGCAATTAGCTGATGACACAGCATACTTTTCTTCATGATCAAAAGACATGATGTGTGCCCTTCTATCATTACATAATGTTCAAGGTTTTTCCTGTCCTTTTTATTATTTTTTTTTTTTTTAAAAACCAGTCGAAAACTGAGGCAAGAAACTGGAAACACATAACCACGAAGAAAATCCATGAACCGTCCACCTGCACAGCAAATCAACTTTCTTGAACATTTCTTCAAAATACCGTGTTGAAGCTGAAGAAAAACAACACAAAAAAACCTGAGAAAATACAAAATAATGATAAATTTCAGTATGCAGGGACCTGATAATACACAGCTGCATATTTATAGTTAAGTGTTTTTTAATTCCGTAATTTTTTATTTGTGGTGCCAATAATGGGACTTGCCAGAAAAAATACTTACAAGCAAGCAAAGAACTTTATATACTTTATTGGCAGAGAAAATTCTAAACAAAATGACATTTTGAAAAGTAAAAAAGGAAATAATAGGAAACTACCCGGAGCATGGTGGTATAAAATGATATAAGGTGGGGTCACAAATTACAAACAATGCTCTCCCTGGGGAGACACCCGTAATTTCACACAGAGAGAAAATCTGTTGTATAAAAAGAAATACAAAACATACATTACATATTTTATTATAGATACATTATATAATATAGACGTATGTATGGCTAGACGAACATATATTATAAGCGGCTACCTGACTGAACAAACTCTTCCACATCCGACTTTTGGGATTTTCGAGATAACTGCCTGTGGTCGAGACGGTACGAGTATAAAGGACGAACCAATCGCTTGCCAATTGCTTTTTCCCCTAAGCATCAGTGCCTGTCTCTCGAACAAATCACTGTAGTAAAGGAACTGTACATTCAACAATCAGAATACTGAAGATAGTTGCGTGCGTGGCGCGCGCGGCGGTGGGTGGGTGGTGTGTGTGTGTTGTGTGTGTGGTGTGTGTGTGTGTGTGAGTGTCTGCGTGGTGTGGTGTGTGTGTGTGTGTGTGTGGTGTGTGTGTGGGTGTGTGTGGGTGTGTGTTGTTTTTGTGTCTGTGCATGTATGTTTGTTGCACAATTCTTATACTGATATGCACAAGTATCTATCCAAATTCTACTTAACTGATCCTAAATTCTACTGTATCTGGGTGTGTGTAGGATTTTCGATTAGTGTTTGTAAAAACCTTTTATGTTCTATAACCCCCACCCAAACCCCCCGCAGCCCCGGCCCTCCCATTATTCCGTGGACGCCCCGGTACCGTGGTATACAAAGCATATTTCGATATATATATATATATATACAGGTGGTTGTGTGTGTGTGTGTGTTGTGGTGTGTGTGTGTGTTGTGTGTGTGTGTGTGTGTGGTGTGTGTGGTGTTGTTTTTGTATTGCTTGTTATCACAACTTATAATTTTCACTGTGTGAAATCGGCGTGCACTCCCAAGGAGAGCGCGTCGCTACACTACAGCGCACCCATTTTTGTTTGGTATTTTTTCCTGCGTGCAGGTTTTTTTTTCCTTTCGAAGAGGATTTTTTCTACAGAATTTTGCCAGAACAACGTTTTGTTGCCGGGGGTTCATTTCACGGTGCGCTGAGTGTATGCCCTGCACACGGGTCCCCCTGTTTATCGTCTTATATCCGAATGAAGAGGCGTCCAGAACCACCACTCAAGGTCGTGTGGAGGGGGAGAAAAATATCGGGCGCGGTTGAGCCGTGATTCAAACCAGCGCGCTCAATTTTCTCGCTTCACTAAGCGGACGCGTTTAACCTCTAGGGCCATCACTCCATGTCCTATACTTCCTCATATATATTCATCTATCTCTGTTGTCTTTTTCCTTCAACGTACGTTTACTTGTGCATTTCAAAATTGGGGAAACCACGACGTCAGCCAAAAAGGGTACCGGTTGTGTGGGGAACATGTCTATTTCCTCCAGGTCTATGTTCCCCAAAACGTTTTTGGTAGTCTCTGGTTCCCCCCAGGTTTGTACTCCCCCCGCCTATGTTCCCCCAGGTTTTAACAGTCCCCCCCCCCAGGTTTAGGTTTCCCCCTTTCCCCCCAAACCTATGTATGTTTAAAACCGTACATATTGTGGAGCTGCAGTGGTCAGCAAAGATTAACAGTGATCTGTGGTCATGGTGGTCAGCGAGGTGGTCAGTGGTCAATGGGGGTCAGTAGTCCTATGGACGCGGTGGTCAGTAGGGTCGGCAGTGGTCAGCAGCGGTCAAACACATAATGCGCGCAGATGTGAACAACACATTCAGTCTGATCACTTTGACTGTGGTCCACAAGTAGTCAGCAGCGGGGTCATAGACCTGGGGGAAGTACACCGGGCTGAAAAAAAACTGGAACCTAACTGGAAACCTAGACGGGGGGGGGAACATAGACGGGGAAACATATGCGCCCCGTGTGAATCCAATGAGACGGGAAACATATTCATGGTGATGCATTTTGTCTTTTTAATGAGATGTCGTTTTTCCAGGCTCGTGTCAACAGCTGTTAATTTTCCATGGGACAGCATTTTGTCTTTTTAATGAATGTTGTTTTCCTGCAGGCGTTCGTGTCATCAGCTGTTATTTTCATGGTGATTGCATTGTGGTCTTTTTATTAATGAGATGTCGTTTTCCCAAGGCGTCGTGTCATCAGCTGTTATTTCATGGCCCCCCTGGCCAAGAGAGAGACACGACACGGACATTGGGTTTTATTTGCCATTGACAATACTTATCCTTTGGACAAGGGGGGGCAATGTATGAACAAAAGAATAAAGGCGGTTACAGAGAAATTAACCATTGCTAAGAGTATAAGGAAAATCAACGAGCAAACAACAACATCAAAATACAACTTAAGGCCGAGAGAGAGAGAGAGAGAAGAGAGAGAGAGGAATACAGTTATTTTAAATACCGGGCTCCCTGAAAGGCTGATTTAAGAATAATGATCCGTCATATAACGCGTCCCCCCCCCTCTCACACAGACACACAAGACACACACACCCATTGCTCCACCACACGTACCGCAATCTCTTAAGCCTGACTGATCGTGGGCCTTTTTATTCAGGCTGCTGTTGAAAGACAAAGCGCACTGCAGTCATGAAGCTTGTTTTCCAACTGCTTCGTTGCCCTGGTGTGGCCCTGGGCGTCATTTTCGTCCCTGAAATATCTGCACTGGTTGGATACAGGAACACATAATATTGCGGGTAAGGTACGTACACACTGTAATAATGTCAATCTTTGAATTGAGCTGGTTATTATCGGTACGACACAACGTTTGTTACTCCAGGACATTGAAAGGAAAGTGTTCCAATGTGAGCACAGTGTCTTGTCAATATGAACTTCTGTGTGTGTGTGTACCTTTCTTTCCGTTTTAAAACTGAGAAGAATGGCGCTAGATGTTTTGTTAGGATTTTGCATTTGAAGAACTTTTACTTGCTTTTTTTGTGCATCCTTGGACTGGACCTCTGACCTATCGAAAGTAAAACTAATGTCCTATAAAAGAGATGGTCCATGGGTTGCTGTCTCTTCATCACAGTCGAGTAATATGGTCTCAATAGTGTTAGGTTTTTGTGAAGTACTGATGAACTTCATATATAACATAGTCAACCTTGTATTTTTTGTGGATCCAGTGAATCAATGCTTTTGGAATATTGTGAGTTAGAAGATTATTTTCCAAGCAGTCAGTTGGCCTTTAATGGCTTTCGATAAGTCTAACAAAGTGCTGAACATCGGATATGGATTGTTCACTGTGCGCAGTGCAGACTGAAGGTCCAACCAAAGACAAACATTCGTGAAAAGACACCTTAAACTGTTCTGTATCTGTTGAAAACCGCACGCTCTCTTCAAATCTAGGAACGTTTTCATTCACTGCACAATCGCCAGAAGTTTTGCTTTCACGTTCAAATACTCGGAATTCTCCAAACAACGCACATGTGTATATACGAGTGTATGTGTTCAACTTCGGAACACAGTTCAAGAAGATTGTCGTTGATTTAGAGGCGAACAGTTTGTGGACATTAGACGATAAGTGATGAGTATATGTTGGCACAAATCTTTTCGCCAAAGAAAAAAAAAAAATATAGCGGAGCGGGGCCATCGTCACCTCTATTCCGAAACATGTAGTCCCGAAACTGTCCCATTACCTGCCTTGTCAGAATGTTGTTTTTCCTTATTTAAAATGGTCCTCTTTAGTTGACAACAATGCCCCAAGTGGATAGATTCCCATCTTCCAGCACTTCCGCTCGCTTGTTGTTGAAGAGCTTGTACACAAACTTTAACGGACAGCCACCCCCCGCCCATTTTGAAGAGGACGGTCCTGCCCCTTACCCTCTCTATTAGAGATGATATGACATTCGCGCAAGTGTGGATGCTCAAGAACCAGTCGCTCCGAGTCCACCCCAAACGGTCCCCTGTGAAAGGAAAGGAGGCGGTAGCTCTTCGAATAGAGAAGGTTAAATAAAATTAAAAAAAATATTATTTATAAAAAAAATAATAATAAAACGGTTCCGTGATCCTGGCGCCAGGCCTCAGCACGGCTGGTTGCCATTTCCCTAAATCTGTAGCCAGTCCTCTTCCCCAAATCTGTAGCATTCCCTAAATCAGTCGCCAACATAACCGCAAATCTGTAGCCATACCCCAACTGTTGCCAGTCCCCAAATCTGTTGCCATTCCTCTAAATCTGTAGCCATTCCCCAAATCTGCAGCCATTCCCCAAATCGGAACCATAACCCTAAAGCTGTAGCCAGATAAAACCCCAAATCTGTACCATACCCTAATCTGTAGCCATATACCCCAATCTGGACCAGACCCTAAATCTGTAGCCGTTCCCCAAATCGGTAGCCATGCCCCTAATCTGTTAGCCATTCCCCAAATCCCTGCCGCCATATACAACCCAAATCTGTAGCCAAACCTAAATCGCAGCCCATAGCCCAAATATTGTATCCAATCCCCCCATATCTGTACTATTCCCAAAAATCTTAGCCATTTTCTGACCCATATCTTGTAGTACCATCCCCAATCTGTAGCCATTTCCCCATATCTGTAGCCATACCCCCCAAATCTGTAGCCTTTTCTGTAGCCATATCCCCAAATCTGTAGCCATTCCCTAAATCTGTTAGCCAGTTCCCATACTGTAACATTCCCTAAATCTGTTAAAATTTTGCGTTTGGCAATACATTGTTGACTGAGCGATTATAAACCATGATTGCATGTTACAGATTTAGTATGATACATGATCTTGTATTGTTCAAGGCAGATTTTTTCGAACCCGATTTTAATGAGTTCCTTCGTGTTGTGTGTAGTGTTGTGGGGTGTGATATGTGCGTACACATGTGATGGTGATAACAGGCGCGTCCTTCGCAAGTCAAATGGAGGAGACGCTTCATGTCACTCTGAACATTGTTGGGAATGTCAGTACAGGGACAGTCCTCGGAGAATAAAACGATCCCCAGTGAAGGTTACACCATTATTTTCATTCATGAATTGGTCGTTTCATTTTCGGTATATGTGCATCTACTGTAAGGGGTGAATAATCTAAATTTTAGTGTTTAAGGTTTGTTGAATAAAGAATAAACAAAATCTAACAGAAATATTCACAGGCAAGGTTTGAATACAGTTTATAAAACGCGCTGAATCCCTTGAGCTCGTAAATGGTCCTGAGTCCTTGGTTGTCAACTTCAAGCATTAATTATCGACTATGGGATTTCCTATTATCTTAAAAAAAGGCGGTTTAATGGTGTCTCCACAAGCGTTTCATGATGTTTCAGGTGGAGCTAAGTTCCTAACTGGACAACCACCAATCCCCATGATGAAAGATTCACTTCGTCGTGGTTTATCTACTCTGCCTTTGGTAAGCGCTCACAACGACCGCCTTATGGTACGGAGATTCATTTGGCCATCGTCCAAGAGGGTAGACGGCTTTCTGAATCTGACGTGCTGGGCAAAAACCCTCTGACAACGGTCCGAGGTCTACAATTGGACATCAAGCCAGATGGGTTCTTCCCAATCAAAATCTTGCCAAATGCCAATGCACGGAGTTTACAGCAGTGGGGGGCCATTTACAGCAGCTGGTTCCTTCCCCCTATTCCTCCTTCCCGGCGGGATGAACGGTGCTCAACCGACGCTGACGTCAACTTTCAGGTCCAAGAGACCTGACCAGTATCTACCACCTGTCCACCAAAACCTGACCCGAAAACCAGGTGGGTTGGCCGTTTGCGCTAAGATCGCTTACACTGGCTTGAGTTGAGATTCCGATACAGCTGGGGGAATGGTTTGAAATGCAGCGCCTTCTGGGGAGTTGACCGCATTCAGGCTGTTGGAGACCTGCACAACACAACGGACATTGTGCACAAGGTCTTAAGCATTATCAGGAGTCAGGACTGCGCTTGGATCTCCTGCCTATAAAATTACCGAAGGTGCAGTATCGCCTAAAATTTAAATTATTGAATGGACAGGGTGTCTTTGCGTTAGGTTTAGCAGCAGAAAAACTGAAAGAATGATGAGCATGATGCAGATGCTGTGTTACACAGGAGAGTAAATTTCTGGTGTTGTTGTCGTTGGTTGTTTTTATGAAGTTTGTCTGATGGCTGTTTAGCGTTATTTCAAGAAAATAACTGTTGTTGTTTTGTTTTTTGTTTTTGTTGGTTTTTTTTTTTGTTTTGTTTTTTTAGAACGCTCTGAGTCCAAACCGATTCCCTCAGTCACAACCAGATGACGGGCGCAATAAGGCCGATGCCTAAAGGGGTCCCGGGTTCAATCCTCGGTAATGTGGCGCCTGTGAGTATGGTGGAGATTTTTTTCTCCGATCTCCCAGTCCATCATATGGGCAGACCTGCTTGGCTGAACCACCTTCGTGTTATACGGAAACAGAAGATCCATATACACACGTAAAAGACCATGTAATCCATGTCAGTGTTTTTCGGTGGGTTATGGAAACAAGTACATACCCATAATGCACACCCCCAAAACGGATTGTTGGCTGCCTATATGGCGGGGAGTAAAAACGGTCAGGACGTAAAAAGCCCACTCGTGTACAAACGAAAACCTCAGATTGAAAGTCCTACGCTTTTGACCACTCTGCTATTTGCGCCCGTTAGAAAAATCAAATGCTTGTTCAATACGACCAAGAGTAAATGTTCTCCATTTTCCTCTCTCCCACGTATCAGCCGGATTCAAACCCATATGTAAGGTTGTTTGTTCCCCTTGACTTTTGGGTGATTTGGAGCAGCTCTATAGTTCCTTCCTTACCTACCACAAGTCAAATAGCTAAAACTTTAACTCGATCAAATAAATATTCTTACCTAACCTTTTACACGTGACTTTTGGAGAATTTAATATGTATTGCATTTCTGTTGTCTCAAATAGTCCAAATATTATCATTTTTCCTTTTTGTAAATCACCAACGTCAGGACATTAATGCACGTGTTTTAGTTCCGACGTTTTTTGTAATTTGCCTCTGTCCCACGGACTGATCACATTTCTCCTCATTTCCCCCACCTCCACATCTCTACATTCTCCCCATTGAAGTGTTGATCCAAATACAAAGTGGCGTGCCTCGCTATTCTGCTTTCCACTATGCAGGTCCTACATTTTTTCCCTGTCATTTTCAGTGTTTTGCTGTCCCCGCCAAGAAAATTTCGTCCTTCTTGACTCTTGAAACCTTCCTCGTGTCCAATACAAGAAACCTTGTGAACTTTTCTTTCTTCTTTGGCTGCGCCCTCTCATCTGGAACAAGCTTTCCTTATCATATCCGTTGCAACAACCCTGATTCTATCTCTGCTTTTTCGTCTCACTCAAAAAACTCATCTTTTTAAAACCTAGCTATAGGCAACTCTCAAACTTCCGGGTGCACCAACACCACCCTCCATGTCAGCTCACTTTGGATGAATGGAGAGGGGAAAAGGGAGAGTCTGTGGGGGGACGGGGTGGGGGTTGAGAAAAAGAGGTCCAGAATGATTGTAATTTGTAAATATTTTGTCTGTTCAAGTAAAGCGCCCTCAGCTCTTAGAAGGGCGCTACATAAATGGAACATGATTATATTATGATTTGTTTTTATTCACAAAAATCAAAATTGTGACGAAGGAGCAAAACAAGACAAACGTAATTTATTTAAAATAGGAATGAAAATGGATAAACGGGGGTTTGATTAGATGCCGTAAACAGCTTTTGTGATTCTGTACCGTTTTAAACTGTGCTTCTAAAACAACAGTGAGGGGAGAGGTGGGAGATAATTATGTTGATCGCTCACTAAAAAATGCATAACTGACATTACAAATACATCCAGAAATCCACCGTTAGTGTGACTACAATACGTCTTATCCAAGTAACAATATGTGTAATAATTATAGTGTTTGGATATTTACTGATTTTACGGGCCCCACCCCCACCCCCTCCCCACCCTCATGCTCTGCCATATCGCTTAGTTTTTACTGATCATTTAAAATGTGGGAGAGCTGTGTGACTTCGTTCACCGTACGAACCACTGTGACTGAAGTGTTACTATGGGTTTCATTTTGCATGTGTTGTTCCTGTTGTGGGTGCCATGAAGCATGGTCTTTCAGTTTTTGGCGCGCATGAAATATGTTGCCTTGTGCCATGCCTCTGGTGAAAAATATTGGCCCCCCTTTCACCTTCTGTTCAGTAGTCTTTGGGAGGAGAAGTAAGTTCTTCCATCACGACCACACCAGATTCAGCCACTTCCATCACACAAACCACACCACATTCCACAACTTCCATCATTACATCCACCTATAGATCACCACTCACATCAGCACAATCCACACCACATTTCACCACTTTCCATCATCAACCCACACCTAGAAAATGTCACCGACTCCATCAACACAACCACCCACCAGTGTCACCTACTTCCTTCTGCACAAACACACCAGGATGTCTCCACTTTCCATCAACACAACCACACCAGATTCATCACTTTTCCATCACAACCACACCAGTATGTCACCCACTTTCCATCACACAACCTCACCCAGATGTCACCAACGTCCATCATACAACCACACCAGAGTCACCACTTTCCATCATCACAACCAACAAACCAGAGTCACCAGATTCCATCATCACAACCTCACAACCAATGTCACCACTTCCATCCTCACAACCACACCAATGTCCACAACTTCCACAGCACAACCCACATCACTTTTCATTTTCACCACACCCAGCACAACCGCACCACATTCAACCCACTTCCATCATCAACAACCACCCAACAGGTTAAGACTTCCATCATCACAACCCACCAATGGCACCACTTCCATCACAACCCTCATCAGATGTCACCACTTCCATCTTCACACAACCTACCACTTTCCCACCACGTCCATAGAATCACAAACCACAACCAGATTCCATGACTTCCGTCATACAACAACCCCAATGTCCCCACTTCCTGCATCACACCACACCACATGTCACACTACGTCCATCATCACAACCACACCACATTGCACAACTTCCCATATCACTGCATCTCCAGATGTCACCAATAGTCCAGCCTGCACCACCACAACCACATTTCAACCACTTTCCAGCATCTAATAAAAACTGTCCCCCCACAACCACATCCACCAGTTCACACCTTCCACATCACAACCCACACCACATTTCAACCACTTCCCATCATCAACAACCACACCCACATTTCACCACGTGGTCCATCATCACAAACCAACAACCAGATGTTCCACACTGTCCATCATCACAACCACCCAATGTCACCACGTCCATCACTCAACAACCACACCCACATGTCAACCACTTCCATCATCACAACCACACCACATTTCAACCACTTCCAATCAACACAACCACACCAATGTCATCACTTCCAATCTCACAAACCACATCCAGCTGTCACCACTTCCAATCATCACAACCACACCACATTTCAATCACCACTTCAATCCAGCACTACCTCACCAATTGGCACAACGGCCATCATCACAACCACCCAGATGTCACCTACTTCCTTCATCACAACCACACCAGATGGCATCACTTCCATCATCACAACCACAAGACCAATGTCATCACTTTCCATCATCACAACCAAAAACCAGATTGTCATCACTTCCCAGCTCACAACCACACCAGATTCATCACTCTTCCATCCTCACAACCACACCAATGTACTACACTTCCATCATCACAACCACACCAATGTCACCACTTCCATCAGCACAACTCACAACCAGATTCTCCACTCCATCATCAATTCACAAACCACACCAATGTCATCCACTTCCATCATCACACCACACCAAATTTCACAACTTCCATCACAACCACAACAACCAGATTTCACAACTCCATCATCACAAAACCACATCAGATTGTCACCACTTTCATCATCACAACCACATCAGATTCACCACTTCCATCATCACAACCACACTCCACATTTCACACAACCACTTCCATCTTCACAACCACACCACCACAGTTCAACCACTACCATCATCACAACCACATCAGATGTCACCACTTTCATCATCACAACCACATCAGATGTCAACCTACTTTTCCATCATCACAACACACCAAATTTCACCACTTCCATCAGTGCTTCAGGCGATGTGGAAGCTGGGTCAAGCTGTCACTCTTCTCACACGTCACTCCTCCTCTCCTTCGTGCTTTCCCTCTGTGTCCTTTCTCGTGACGTTCGTTTTTCCAATTGTGAAGACTGAACACTACCCCCTCATTATCTTCAACACTTCCATCAGGTTTGATATCAGTCGTCCATTGGAACAACAATTGCTCTTTTCCTTACTGCAGATGGTGGATGGCCGAACATCTTCTCGCATCAATGTATCCCTCTGACAACGATCTTTAAACCACAGCAGCATTGGGCAATTTGTTTTTCCCCTCGCAGATTCTATTGTTTGTAGAAAAGCTTCCTTCTTTAAATGAAATATTAGTTACACCAACCCCATGGATTCCCTTTCTTGGTGCTTTCTGGTTGTAGTGGCCAGTGATGCGGACACAGAGTTATAAAGACTGGATCAGCCTGTACTGTGAACATCTTGCCCTTCCTTTTTCCTTTCACCTGTGACTAAAGAGACACAGGCAACTTTCTTTCTCTGTTTCTTTTTAAATTTTCATCAGGAATTTCAGTCCCATTGCTGCTTCCCGGTGACAAGCAGCAGAAGATTACTGCAGTCCTGTCACCACAACAGAAGATTCGGATTTCTAAGTGGCACCAAGCTCTTAGTGATGAACAATTGTATCGTCCTCGGCTGGCCCTTTACAGTGCTCTGTGCTGTTCTTGTTGGTCTAGATCGGAGCGGGCAAAACACACCAGACCCAGCTTCTGAACGTCTTCTACGCTGGACAGTCAGGAGAGGATGCCCGTGTCACAATCGTCAGGCCTTCACTTTCTGACCCTGTGTTCACCAGATCCAGGGTCAAGGCCTTTCCTTTCGGCATGGTGCTGTTGTCCTCGGGAAAGGCAGTTTCTTTTCCGCCACTCCACCCTGATTCAAGACTGCTATCGGACCAAAGGGACGGTGAAACTAAAAATGGCGGAAGGAAGGACTGGGTCCCCGCCTTCCTGTGCCCAGCAGTAAGACAGAAGATAGGAATTCACTTCCTGATAGTCAATACTGCGGACCTTCTGCAACCTCATTAGGAGAATGAACTGGCTAACGAATTCAGTGTAAAATAACCAGCAGTTTTGCTTCCAGAGCTTTGAATTATGTATTTCCAACATATACCTTACCTTTTTCCTTACACTTCCTTTCTTGCCTTCTTCTTTTCTTTCCTTCCTTCCTTCCTTTCTTTCCTTCTTTTCCTCCCTCCTCCCACTTTTCTTTCCCCCCCGAAACGTCTTTATTTCTGGTCTTTCTGTTCTCGCTGAACCCTGAAACAAGGCCTGAACAAGCGTGTTGATTATGCTGCAGTCAGGCATCTGCCTAGCTATGTGATGCAGCGGAATAGCATTTGTCCAAACGCAGTGACGCCTTCTTGCGAAAGTGAAAACAGAAAAAAAATTGCCTTTAGTATTATGTTTTTGTTTTGTTTTTTTTCCAAACCTGTCACCTCATCGACGTTAGTATCTAATGTGGTTGTTCTCTGTCCATGAAGGACGCCCATGTTCGCTTCGTTCGAAATAGACGGCGAGACTGGACGCGGTAAACGGTACAACAAAGGACTACCCATGGGACTGGGCGTTTACGTCCTGGCTGGCGTTCAAGTACGTCGTCTCCACCGTGGACATGGTATGAGTTTCATCTTCCCACGTGGCTTCACCCAGGGCCTCACAAAGCTTTTCCTGAGGGTACAGAGCCATTCACACTGAACACATGTGACCCCGCGCCCTATGCAATACATACACTCACATGCAGGCATACATTTCACAAACAATCGCAACGTGCGCACTCAACTGCACACAACACACACACACACACACACACACACACACACACACACACACACACACACACACACACACACTCGTTCATATTCTGCTCTCTAACCAAGCTTTCCATTTAATCACACAACAGACCATCCAACAAAGACGGACAGACACACAACATAACAGACACACTACACACACACCTTTAAACACACACAGACCACATATACCACACCCACATTTTGCACGCGCTCTCCTCACATATACTACACAGAAAGACACACGCTCGCAAAATGCCGCTGCTTCTGTATAAACGTAAATTGCGATTGCTAAATTCAGTCTATACTGTTCTAAAAACAGAGAAAAGAAGATGCACAATAGAATGATTGATTGACATATAAATCATTTATGGACTGTGTGTACAAGCGGGCTCGTTTTTTTCACACACATAATTATGTTCCTTTAACGTATGTTTACACCTGTGCCTCGGCTGAAGGTGTAAGAATGGTTAGACGAGCTAAAGAAGATGGTTTGGAGTCGTTTTTGGCAAGGGAAGGCGTGGATTTGTGTGTGAGGGAGGGGGAGGGAGATGTGAGGTTGGGGGGAGGGATTGGGGAGGGGGCCTGGGGCATGTTGTGTTGGGGTGGGTGAGTTGTGGGTGGGGTGTGGAGTGTGGAAGCAAAGAAAAGAAGAAAGAAGAAGAAAACTTCAGTATTCTTATATTGGATTCAAATATGAATGAGTTTCCATCTCACAAGGAGTGTAAAAATGACACACAACGCCACAAATCACAGAAAACAAGGCGGCTCAAGCAGCCTGCTCCCCCCCCCCAGACCCCCTAACCCCCACACCACCACCATGGTGGATTTTTTTCTATAAAAAGTGTTGCCAGGGACAAACCTTTTGGTGCCTAGTTCTATTACTCGCTTTTTGTGTGAGCTGTACACTGGACCTCGATGTATCACTGATTCGAAAAGATTAGTTAATGACTGTTTTTACACAGCCGCGCGCACACACACAACACACACATCACGCACACTTGGTATAAGCACCACTGCAAACACACGCCACTCACTCCACCCACACAACCACAACAACGCACACACACACCACTCACACACACACACACACACAACACCCTACACACACACTTTCACACAATACAACACAAACCACACACACACACACACACACACACACACACACACACACCACTCACACACACACACACACACCACATTACATGCATTACTTGAAATGAAACAGTGCCTCAACTGCACATCTACGTTCGGCCTCAACTGGAAATTTACTGACAACACTCTTTCCGCCTGTCATCGGTTCTCTCTTTTCCTTTCTATAGGACGTTTTAAAACATCGCATGTGATGGATCCATTACATTGATTAAGATTGAACAATGATATAAAATGCCACTGAACAAAATTTAGATTCGGTTTGGTAACGATGGCTTCTCATATGTCTAGACATAGTTTTTATAACATAAACATATGTAAAAATTCCGTTGATGGCAGTCTGGTTAGAAGATGAACTGCAATTTTTTTGCTAATGTTCCCTGCCTTGAGGACCTTAACAAAGACTATTCAAAAACCAAATTATTATTGAGAGTCCGTCTAATTTTTTTAGATTTAATTTACTCAGGTCAAGACAGGAATTAACGCTTGAATAACTTTAGCCATATATATACACATAGCAGATACGTCGTGAATGCTGTTATATTTGTGTTAACTATTGTTGAATTGATCTGAAATGTCGATTTTTACCGTGTCATGTCAATTTCTCATTATCATTTATTAATGTATCCCCCCCCATTCATAATGGATCTGGCCTCAGCGATAAAACTTTCTGCGTTTGTTTCGTTCGTTCGTTTGTGTGTCTCGCTCTTTCCCACGGGGCCTCTTTTCCCCTTCGTCCCCGTCCTATGTCTTCATGTAAAGGCGCCTAGCAAAAAGGAAAGTCCTCCCCACTACAGATATGGTGGTCTCTTACAGCAACATTTGACAAACAGAAAATCACCGGCCCCTGAAATTCAAGCCGGTGTTTGTTTCTGGACCACTGGCCCGTGGACCCAAACGCTTCTCCTGATGTTCCTGCGGTATTTGAACTGTACAGACCCCAGAATGCTGTGACAAGACGCCCATCTTCCTGACGAACGCACCAGCTTCACACACACAATCGTATCCGTACAAAAAACCATTTACACGTGAAGAGTGCAGGTGTTTGTGTGTGTGTGTGTGTGTGTGGTGGAGTTTGTGTGTGTGATGTGTTGAGGTGTGTGTTTGGGTGTGTGTTGGTTGTTTGTGTGGGTGGTGGAGTGTGTGGTGTGTGTGTGGTGTGTGTGAGTGTGTGTTTGGAGTGGGGATTGTTTGGTTTGAGTTGTGTGTGTCTGTGTGTGGTGTTGTTTTGGCTTGACGGTGTTTTAAATCTTTTCATGGCTGCTCATGTTCGTTTATTTTTGTTTGCCCAAAGGGCAGGTTAGCATGCACAGGAAACGACAGGTTGTGTTGAATGCTTCCCTTCTCTAACCCCACACCATCCCAAAATAGTCCATTTTAAAATTTTTCTTATTACTATTATTTTTTTTTAAAGGTTTATCAATTTATAATCCTGTACCGATGCGTTTTCCTTTTCTTTGTGGAAAACGAAAACATATGGCCCTGCAATTATTATCCATATAATTGTCACATTTCACATCATAGATAGTAGATATATAAATGTATACATATATATATATAGATACATATAATAGATACACTGGGCAGAAAGACAGAAAGAGGGGAAATTTTATTCAAGTCATTATGTCTTTTTCGTTTTCAGTAAGTTGGGGAAAATCCTGTAGCCCGCCCGCGATTTCTCTCAGTGCGAGTGCCCCTTATTTTAATCAAAAAAAGATTTCCTTGTCTTCGAGGTGGTGTTGTGTCATGTCCCCAATGCATATCTCAGAGAAAACAAAGAGAGAAAAAGAAACGAGAAATGGAAGTGGTGGGCCTGCCCCTGGTTAGCAACCACTAACAGGAATCAACAGCTCTAACAATCTCTGCTTTTCTTCGGTTTTTTTTTTTTTATTTTATTTATTTTTTGTCTTTGGTTTGGTTAGTTTAACCTCTGGACTCAGAATCAATATCTTCAGTTAGACGGCGGTGACCTCGGGAAAGCTTACGGTAAATATACATCTAATGCGTCCTGCTGTGTCCTCTGGGGTAAACACAATGTACCGCACCATCCCTTGGAGTTTACTGGACAACTCAAGCGGGATCTTCCCTTCTTCTTCCTTTATACAACCAACATCATTATAATGATATTCTGTTGTAGTTGGGAGGTTTGCTGAGATGCGCTGTCCCGTGAGGATTGGGGGAGAAAAAAAAAAAAAAATTGGGGGGGCGACCCTGCCACCAGTTGCACATTCAGACGTACACTGACATGATGCTAAGCCTCTGCATCAGCTTTGAGCGCGCGGGAGAGTGGGGGGGGGGAAAGATGTGATTTTAAGGGTGTGTGGTGGTTAGGGAGGGTGAGGGTGGCATGCTGGTCAAGAGGGTAGAATGGGGGGGGGGGGTTCACAACTCCTGAGGCAAGCTTGTTCCATGCTGCATGGTCCTCGGAAAAATCCATCTGCCCTGCCTGTAACAGTGTTGTGCAGAAGGGAAGTCGTCAGCTCAGTCTGTGTTCGTCCTAGAGGCTCACCTGCTCTTAGATGGTTTGGGCAGTACTTGGAGTTGATGGAGATGAGACATGGTGAATATGTAGAACATCGCCAACGGGCCTTTCTTGCGGCGCGTTTGGAGGAAGGCTAATGTGATGGAATCGAGATGGAGTCCACGGCAGATGTTTTGGCGGTGCATTTCCAGGAACCATCGGCTGCTTCTTCGTTGGATTTCCGAGTACCCCTCATTCCTCGTTTGCAGTGTAGGATCCCAGCAGAACGGGGCTGCGTCTCCAAGCAAAGGCGAACAAGGGCTTTGTGACGTAGTTTCCTTTTCTTCCTTTTGCCGATCTTGAGGTTTGCGCCGGACGAAGGCCTAGGGTCTTCTGCTTTCAGGTATGGGGTCAATTGGATTGCCCACCCATATGTCCTGAATGTTGACGCCCAGTACGTAGTGTGCTGAGTTTTCAAGCTGCCTGTCCCTATATTTGTTTTGAGAGCCTGGGATATTTTCAGCGTTTTTAGAAGTAACTTTGATCTTTTTTTTTAGATTGTTTTTTTAAAGAAACATTTTTTTTGTGTTGTTTTTCTGCTTTTTTATAAAAATATTATTTATTTTTTCTCTTTTAAAACAAAGCCAATGATGACTAAAAGCATAATGTTACATGAGCTCGGAATGACGTGTGTTTCTATCTCGGCATTCTTATCATGAATTTTTTTTGTATCGGAAAAGACATCCTTAGTTGACAGTGACTAACGCCTTCCAAACAAGTTCAATTAAAATATCGGCTTCAGTTGTGCCCGATTTTCAAAAAGAAAATCAGTTTCATCTTCTCATAAAGGACTCCGAAAACTGTTTTCGTTGAAATGTAAAACTAAAACAGTTTATTTATCCGTCTTTCAACAAAAGGCGATGTTTCAGCTGTTGGAGAAGTTATATCCATTTTCAAAAATTAAAGAGTGGAGTTTCATTCAAAATGTAAAAATGAACGCCAATACAAATAAACGCTGCAGACACAGACAGTTGCTGGCTTTCCAGTATTAACTAAAGCCTCAGTGAAAAACTGGTGGAATCGGTGTCCCAGAACTTTCATTGACTTTCTTGTGCTTCTACCTATTTAATGCCTGTCGAAGATAACATTGAAGAATGGGAATATATCAACTGTAATACTTTCAGACGCAATCTTCCCAATAAAAATTACAGTTTACAATATTCCTCATAACATATGTCGCATAATTGTGCACCATGTAAAAGTCTCGAAATGTCATGAACTCCTTCATTCCAAAACATTCGTCACTCCAAGTTAACACGATGCAGCAGATGTGGTCAACAGTCCCCATAACCTCGGGAACATGTACGAACATATGTTGTGTCATAACTGTAAATGGTGACCACTCTGCTGCATCCCATGGATGTCCTGCAAAAGCTCTGACACAAAATGTAGCTAACAAAATATAAAGCTGAAACTTATATTTCCTTTTCAAGAGCTCTTGGACGGCCCATGCAATGTCACTGTGGGCACGAAGAAAACATGGCCGAACACTCGTTTTACACACCAAGTCTTCACATGACACACAAGCTGAAACTGTAATAGTATTCTTGTGTTTTCAACACAAACTAGAAAAAATAGGTCAGTTTTCCTTCTCGAAACCACCCTCTAAAATCGTCGCTGGCTCTGCGGTCGTCTGTGTTCCAACGTGGCGGGGGCAAACCCCCCCCACTCCAGTCCCCACAGCGTTCCGGTCGTTGCGATTGTCTGGTGGGTCAACGTGGCGACCACCCTCCACATCGTCATCGGTGTCTGGTTGTCAACGGGGCGACCACCCCCCAACATCGTCGTGGCAGGGCGGCGGGCAATCCAACAGGTCGACCACAGTCAACATCGTCACTGTGGTGGCTTGGCAACAATTTCAATCAACATTGGTCGAACTTGCCGGCGGAGGTAACGCCGCAACCTTACATCAGCATCATAAATGCAGTCCTGAGCTGGGGGGCACTGCAACCATATCCGAACGATGAACGTTTTGAGTTTTTAAGCATAAGCTAATGACCTGTTGTATTCAATGATAATTGATGTTTGGCGAAATCAAGGAAGAAAAATATTAAATGTGAAATTTCTTCATACAAATGGAATTGCTATCCATTGCTTCTAATCTAATATTTACATGAATAATCTTGGCAAAATAACCATCAAGTTTTTAACTTTTGACCCAGTCCTTAAATGAACTATAGTAAATTGCCTTCTTTATATAAGTACGATTTTCCTCCGTTGTATCCACAGACCCGCGATAGGTTGACCACGGCATTTTGGTCCAGTGTGGTCTTATATTATGAATTCATTTGCCTCCACTGTCCCCCCGAAAATATTATTGAAAATAAATGTTTCACGACAGGTGCCTAATTAAGATTAATGATTTAAGGGTCGGCAATTCCTTTCGGTTTATGTTAAAAATGGTCCGGCTGATTCAAAACTCAAACTGGCTCTGAATTTAGTAAAAAGAAAATGAACAATGTGTTGTCGGTGGAGACTTTACGCCCATGCTTCCCTTTTGGGGGAATAAAATGTCATGCAATCTTACATGAGAATGCTTGCTGAAACAAACAGATGAAGCATGAATTGGCACATTCTAAATAAATTGTCAGAAACGGTTGCATCACAACAAAAACAAAACTATTGGGCCATGTTTCACCTCCCCAACCCAGGATAAAGCTTTGTGAATCGTTGTTTTGTCTATCGCATTGAGTAATCTTGAATCATTTTGATGGTCAGTTAACCTTTACATCCCGCCAACTGAGTCGTTCAAGTCTATTATATTAAAGTATATTATATTATATTATAAGTTAGTATAATATATCAGATTAATCATGTTTACAATACATCATAATCAATGTTACAGGACTTGGTTTAGGTTATTATTAAATTAATGATATATTGCATTTTTTTCTGTTTGAGCTATGACATTTGCCTTGATTTTGTTGCTTTGCTATTGATGCCGAAGTTGAAGTTGAGTTAGTGCAATTGCAGTGATCCATCCTTATGTGAAAGAGACAATAAATAATGTATTTTCAGTTTCACAACTGTTGATGGTCTTCAAGACACACCACTGCCCGTTATCATTATCGTCATTATCGTCGCCGTCCTCTTTCTCGTTTTTCTTTCATCTCTGATGGTTCACTTATTGGAAAAACAAGTAGTACCACCCATGACAAAAGGAATATATCATAAATTGGTGGTGTGTGTGGTGTGTGGGGTGTGTGTGTTGTGTTAAAATAAGGAAGTCTTTCCCACGATTTCTCACACATCGCTCGCTACAAGATAAAGGTGGGAGGGGAAGGAACCACGTTTCTTCGCAAAGTCAGCCCACGATTTCTCTTAAAGTGTATAGGATTCGTGGAGGCTCCCCCGCCTGTCTCTCAAAGTGAGAAATCGTGAAGATTGCGAGAAACTGTGGCTTAAAATCTGAGTGTAAACATGAACCTAAACATCTCCTTATTAAGCGAAGATTGGAATTGGCATGGACCTCTTTTATAAAGAATACGTCTACTCAAAGCCTACATGACTTGAAGGAATAAAACAGCCGGCTAGGTCTGTGCCGGACGAAGTAATCCCCCCGGGACCGCTTTACGTAAGCCGATTGGCCTAGCAAGATGCAACACACCAGTGACTGCGACCCACGCCCCCTATCAATTAATAGCACATCCCTCAGAGCCCAGCTGAATTGCCCAACAGCAACCACCCACAACACACAGTTTTCATCAACATTCTGATTTGGTCGTCTATGGAAGAAGAAAAGAAGTTTTTCCCTGAAAATCCTAAAGAAAAACCAGACACGACATCACGGGGATCAGTATAACACAGGGAATTGAAAGATGCTGGGCAGTAAAGGACAAGACTTGAACAAGAAGGCAAGCCATCAAGACTCACTTGTGATAACACTTTAAAAACATATAGGCAAGGCCATCAAGACTCACTTGTGATACACTTTTAAAACAAAAGGCAAGGCCAACAAGACTCACGTGTGATACCCTTTAAAACATGAGAGGCAAGGCCTTCAAGACACGTGAGACACGTTAAAAAAAAACTCTATTCGTTAAAATGTGTTCTGTATTTGGTATTATAAAGGTTCGGGTTATAAGAAAAAAAAAAAAAAAAAGGTCCTAACGGCGTCCCGCGTGTTCGGTAAAGAAACTGTCTTGCCCATTACTATCGTGGCTTCTTAACTGACGTTAAAAATATAATCTTAAAAATGCTTTGTTTATGGGCGAAAATATTCGATTGCGGTATTCGCAGTGAGAAACGCTTTTAATCATATTATTCTGGTGTATCGTGGGCATTCAAAAATCTTTATGGGCAATTAAAAATTCCTTTTTTAAGTCCGCGGGAAAGGAACTTGGCTATCGCCGCAAATCAACACTGCAACAGTTATTAGCCGTTTCTCTGGATCTAAGAATAGATGTACAAGTTTCAGTTAGTACAGCAACCCGTTATTCCAATTTCTTTCGTTCATTCTAGTTTGTATGATAGTTTTAAAGTTGATATGAAAATGGAGTAATTTTGTTAAACTAATACACGTAGAACCATGTACAAAGTACTCTAAACGCTTTATGAAGTTGAAAGGACTTTCATTTTGAGAAAAGTCAGACTGGATATTTTTACGTTGCATCAATTCAAGGGGATTAACTCACATGGTTTGGGCTTGCCTCTCTTGTTTTTTTTAAACTGGGAATTCCGACTAATTCTGTGGGATATATTTTATTATGGCCAGTTTGGGGCCTAATCCAGTAAGTGACGAGGCGTTCACAAATCTTTCTCTGAAATAAAATTTAAAACAGACTCCGTTCCAACTTTCCATTCACAGTTAATCGTGTATTGTCGAGTGAATATAGGATTTAATGGGCAGGTCTACAACTTGAAACAAATGGCGTTCGTTTGCGTTCGCGAAGAATATGAGCACACGCTTGAAGTGTATTAAATATGGGCACGCAATTGATTTTTGCCCATGACCCTTTCAGAGCTATGCAGCCAACAGATCTTAAAATCCACTCGTCTATTGATTTCCAGTAGTTTTTCCGAAAAAGACCATTGGGCAAAGGAACATAGTGAAACCCTGTACACTGAGAGAAAACACACAAGCTTTTTCATGTAGTTGAGTATAATTTCAAAATGTAAGGTTTAAGATAAAAGGTCAGTTTTAAGCAAATTAAGTCCCGTAGCATTAATTTACAGATTAATGCCCCGATTTTTGTTTTACGATATTCACCAACAACGTTTGCAAAAATTAAATATAACTTCCATGCTTAGCAAAAAGAAGTTTCCTGTTTGAAAACAAAAATGATAAAAAATGACTGCTCGTGTTTGGTTGTGTCAGAATATCAGATTCAAAGTGACCAAGTTTAAGAAAAAAAAAAAACGAAAAACAAAAAAGAAAAACCCACAGTAAATGCAGTATGCATATAATTTGCTTCTTTTTGTGTGTTGTTGTGCCCATCGCCAAGGTGCAATATTGTTTTTAAATCAAGAATTGACAGGAAAGAACGAAGGTGCTTCCCCTATTTTTAGGCCTAATTTGGTGGCAACTGACAATGTGTGTTTGGCAGAGAAAAGCCGCAATGTTAAGGTTTCCACGGACACAGAGTCACACACACAAACAGACCAACCGAACACCCTGGTTGTATACCAAAAACATATCCCTAGAGGATACCCTCGCAGGCACACCCCCCAAAACGAAGGAAAGCGCGGCCTATGGCGGGTAAAAAAACGGTCAAGACACGTGATTTGCCTACTCGTGGTACATACGAGTGCATCGTGGGATTGCAGGGCCCACGAACGAAGAGTGAAGAAGAAGAAGTCTATATGTATCTCGATCCCCCCCCCCGAACCCCCCCCCCTGTGCCCCCTGGTTGGTGTGTGTGTGTGTGAGTGTGTGTGTGTGGTGTGTTGGGAAGAGAATTGAAAGAATCAATTTTATAAGTGTCATTGAAAAACCGTAAGGTTGAATAACACACAATACACTGGAAAGAATTGAATAAATAAACACTCAAGTGAAATTATCAATGTAGCTTAATAAATGGAACAGCATTCATAAATAAATCTTCTTAATCTTGTTGTATATATTCATCATGTGTTCCGTCAAGTGTCACTGGGAAGAATTCCTGTGTTTTAATTCGAAATTTGGAAATTTGTGTGGGTGTGTGTGTGTGGGTGCGGCGGCCGCGCGGCGCGCCGGCGTCGGTGCGTGCATACTGGACTGAACAGTGCAATCTTTATGATTCATGTTAAAAAACAGGGATTCGTGAAACCCAGACAGCGTCCGTGGGCCATTATAGAGGCCTGCAAAAAGAACTGGAAGTTCAGCTGTGACGGGCCGCGAACACCGACAGATCCATGCGAAGTTTTCGGACAAGCTCATCCCAGCTGTCTCGAAAGTCCTACATCTAAGGGGACTTGGCCATCTTCTCATGGGGGTTAAAGTAGGTCAATGGTTACTTTACTGTTTTTGCGTGTGGATTTGCCCTGTCAAGCATGCAACAATTCTGATGTAGATGGGGGCTAGGGGTTGTCATAGTGATCAGCAAAGAAATACAATTGCGTGGAAACATTTGTTCTGAAAGTATTGATACTGATAATAAATGACACATAAATCCATTATTATTATTTTTGATTATTGTTGTTATTATATATTCGTGTTGTTGTTAGGATGATGTGGTTTTATATATAATAACAGTAATCGAATTCAACAATTTAGTTTTTAATAATCGGGTAAAGGGTCAGCAAACACATTCTTGTTGAGAAAAAAAAAAAAAGTCACAATAGACAGAGAAAGACCCGTATTAAAGGAGACTCAGCTGTCCTTAGTGTTTTATTTGAAACACACTAACATAACCAAAACAAGCGGAGCGGTGGTCTGTAATGGGTTGTTGGAGCAAGTCAAACTGTTAACGACGCCAGGATTCAGGACAAGAACCAGCTATCATTGTCACGCATTTCTGAGCTTTCCATGACTGAATGAGACAAATACGATCATGGGCCGTTTCACTGTCTATCTGTCCTGTTTCTCGTAGACCGGAGGAGCACCACAATCCAGCCTCCTCCATCCCTCGTGTTGTCCGGTCCCTGACTGACCTACTCCACTCAGGGTTTCACCTGTCCTCTCTGAGATGGGTGACCCTGTATCTCTTCTTCGGTCTGCCGCTTCGTCCTTCGCCTGTGGGCACTCGCCAGGCAGGAAGGTCAGGCCAGTCCTGATGAACGCGAGACGTGGCCAAACCACTTCAAGTGCCCGTGTTTTCCCTTGCTTGACTCTTCTACACACTCATCGTTTTGTGAGAACACACGACAATGAAGAAAGAAGATTGTTGTTTGTGGATTTTTGTTAATGGGTAAAGAATTAGGCACAGTAAAGACCTTTCTATAATTCTGCCATTTAACGACACACCAAAAAAAGAACAAAGAAATAAAATGAAAAAAGATGAAAATAAAAAGACGGATGAGAACGGTGACTGGAATTTTAAAAAAAGCAATGATAAAGAAAATTGTTATATAATCACGTACATATCTGCGCACACACATGCGCGCGCGCGTACACACACACACCAACACACACACACACACACAATAAAAACAAGCAAACACAGACATGCGTACACATTCACGCCACACACTCACACACAAACGCACATCCATTCGTTCGTTTGCTTGCACAATCACACATACATTCGACTTTCCATTCATCATGGCATGGCAGCAAGTGGACTGATAATAAGCAAGTATTTGCAAAAGACCGCGAGTAGGTTAATCAAATGTATCGAACAGAAATATTTTCACTTTTGACTCATACAGAGATATTGCTCGAATCTGACGACATGCTTTTGGAAGTATTTCCATCCTGTGCTTCCATAAATTGAGAGACTCGTCTTAAATAAAATCAATTTTAGGCTCAGGAACAATAGCTCTCCCGATTTACGTTGGAACTGAAAATAAAATAATGATTTTAGATATTGTAGGCATGCCTTGTGAACAATTTATGCATAAAAAATGTGTTTATCTAATTAGTAGGTGAACAGGTAATATTGAAAAAAGAAGAAGAGTGAAAAATAAAAGGAAAAAAAAACTAATGATAAACATTAAATTTGATTTTATCCCCACATAAACAGAAAAAGACTGGCATTTATCAAACACATTCGACATTACACATTCAGAGACGTCAGTAAATAATGTCTTGAAAGAAAGCCACTTTGCTTTAAAGTCATGTATGTTGCATGGTATTCTTGCGTCGTTTTCTTCTATTTTATAACGCCGATAGGAAAAATAAATAAAACTGCAAAAGGGGAAAAAATTTCCCCAAAAAAATGGCTGGGGGCTCTCGTTTAGCGACGCACTTTCCTGGGGAAGCACCCCAAATTTTCACACAGAGAAATCGAAGTGATAAAAAAAAAAAAAAAAAAGAAAAAGAAAATTACAATACAATCTTCCGAAAACAAAAGGGAAATACTGGGGAAAAAAATAAATAGTGATTAATATTTCCCCTATCTTTTCCCAAAACCCCATAATTTTTTTCATCTATCATTTTTTAAAATTTTACCGACGCTTTGTAAATGACAATTTTTCCCCCATAATTTAAAAATTTGGGATTCTAATTAAAACCCCTTTTAAATTCAGTTTTATATTTTTGCTGACTTTCAAACCTTTTTCCCCGCCCCAAACGTATTGTGACTGATACTCTCACTCCAAAAAATTTTTATGTAAAAAACCCTTTACTTTTTTTTTAGTGAAATATTACAAAGTTGTTTAAAACCCCTTTGGGTTTTCACTTTTAATTTAAAATTTCTTAGATCTTGTTTAACCTCCTTCCTATTTTCTTTAATAATATTCCCTACCAATTTTTAATCGTTGATTTTCACCCCCCCAAATTTCCCCTTAAAAATTTATTCTTTTCATTTGTTTCCATGCTTTGTTTTTCTTTTTCACAATCACCATTTTTCCCCCATCAAGTCTTTAACAAAGAAAATGATTCGCCTGCCCACCTGGACCACCACACACCCACACAAGCGCGCGCGCGCGCGCGCGCGCACGCACATTTTATATTATATAGACGGACGAGAGAAGAAATATATTGAAAGAAAATCTGCATGATCTACGGAAAATTTACGTAACAAAATGGGATCAGCGATTATCTCCCGCCCTTATTTAACCCACTTTTTGGGCAAAAGTTGGTGCAGTAGCAAAGAGGTCACGCTTGGGCAAACGAAATATCCTACACCACATCTGCGGGGGCAATGCCGACCATACCCAAAACCCCCACCGCGCTTAGTCAGGCCTCGGTACATGCATGTACACACACACACACCCGCTCAACATATCACACAACACACTAAAAAACACACACACACACACACACACACACACCCCTCAAAATAATCACCACACACCCACTCACACAGACCACAAGTTTCAATTTTTTAATTTTTTTCACTCCTATGAATATGGGGATTAATCAAAAAACCTTTTCGTGCCCAGACCAAACTTTCCAAAATACACAAAAATTCACAAAAAAATTGAGAAAACACAAATGTTTTTTAAATCCAAAGAAAAGCTAGGCAACTTTTTGAAAAATCTCTTACTTACCCCAAAAATGATTTTTTTTTTGCCTCCTTTGGCATACATTATTAAAAAAATTAAAAAAAAACATTTTGGAGAAAATATTTTTTGGAACACACTTTTTCGAAAATGACAAAATTGGGACTTCCTTAAAAAAATGAAACTCATCCCAATCACAGACATTTTAAAAACCCTTACAAAGCCGTAACTCCGGGGTAGGGCCTTTGGGGGTTTCCCCTTTTTTTCTTTTTCCCACTTATGATTTATTGAAATCTGAAAAGTTTTTAAACGTATTTACAGGATTGCATATATTTTTCTCTCCAACCCACTTCGAAATTTCGAGAAAAAAAACATTTTCTACTCGCCTCTGAAGTCTCCCTAGATTTTGAAAATTTTCTCTAAAGCAATGTTGACGTTCTTGCAGGAGATTCCCCTCCAAAAAGAATTTAGCATCCCAAACACAGTATAAACCCGTTTTTATTAAAAAATTTTTCTGTCCCTTTTGAAGAATAAATACCATTTTGATATAAGTCAAAATAATTTAAATTATTTTCCCAGGGGGTTTTTTTCTGGTTTGAATCACTAAGTGGGCCAAAAACGAATAATCTCATTTTTACTAACACCATTTGGATAATACCAGTTTCTCCATAAACAAATTTTTGGGATGTATTTCTGTTCAGTTTGAACAAGCTTTTTAAAAATTTCAATTCTAGTTTTTCAATTATCTACATTTTTTTAAACCCCATATTCTGCACAAAACAACAAAAAAGAACAAACATAAACGGTACATTCCAGAAGAAGTAAAAGAAAACAAGTTTTTTTCATAAATCTTTTTTTAGCTTTAAAAATTTCCGTTTTTCTAAATTCGATACCAAAATAAATTTAAAGAATCAACAAAAATCCAAACATCTCACCAAACTTAAAAACGCTTTAGTTGTTTGTAGAATTAAAAATCATCACTTTTGTTTTCTTTACATTGACCACCCGTTTCCTGTTAAAAAAATATTTTTAAAAATTGAGAGATGTTTTAATCCTCCTTTCGTCTCTGAATAAAAATTGTGCCTCTGCAACAACAGTAAAAAAGGGCCGTAATTATCAATCTGAAATTAACATTCAATAAAAGATCAACAGATGGGCTCTTAGCTCTCAAATAAAAATTTAAATCATTGGATACAGGAAAAATGCAAAGGCGGGGATTTTTTCCTCGTCGTACCCCATAAAAATGTTAAAGAAATCAGTTTTCACCATTTAAAAACAACATGACTTAATTCATCATCATGTTCATTATGACACGCAAAATTTTACCTTTCACGCCTTCATGAAAGGTTTCGCCAAACCCACTTCTCCAAACGAACAAACTTTTTCTAAAATCAACGAAAGCACAGTAAAATTTTTTCTTTTTCAGGAAAAAATACATGATTTCAAAACAAACTTTTCATGAAATGAAAATGGGACGTCAAATCTGTTTTGGGCCCCCTGAAAGTATATTGTTTACACACACACACACAACACCCCACACACACCAAACCCCACACCAAACCACCCAACACACACACACAACACCCCACTCACTACCCCAACACCCCCCAAACAACCCCAACCCACAAAACCACACCACACCACACACACACACACACGCACACCACCACCACGCACGCACGCAACAGCATGGTTTTTTTTTTTTTTTTTTCAAAGGGGGGTACATCAGGGAAATACACTAGCTCAACTTGTTCAATATTTTCATAAATGATACACCACAGATATGACGTATGAACTCCTCAACAATTCACAAACTTCATCTACTAAATCCCATTTTTTATATGCAGAAGATTTGGGTTTTTTTGTCATTATCAAAGACGGTTTCGCAAAATCTTAAAAATTTTAAACTCTTTCTGCGTCAATGGGGGTTACTTTTAAGGGAAAAGACAAAAATAATCGTTTTTTCAAAAAACGAATACCCCCACATTATAAATATGAGAGGACATAATTGAAAAAACAGAAAATTATTTTTAGGGGTTATATTTCATTTGAAATGGCAACTTAATCGACACAAGGTCATCTTAATAATCAAGCAAATAAGGCTTTACATGTGCTACTTTGAAAAATTTTTAAAAAAATTAATTACATTTCATTATTTGTACTTTTGGAAACGCCATTTCAACATATGGGCAAATTTGGTTTCCCCATGATGCTCAAATGTATCTTTAATTTATTTGAATTATTCCCCTAATTTCTCTTCAAAAAAATTTCCCAGAAAAACTTCATGTCAAGTTTGTAAGCAATTTTTGGTGTACATAAAAGAGCAGTAGTTCTCGCCGTTTAGGGAATTGGGAAAGATTCCTTTTAGCATAAAAAAAAAAAAAAGTAATAAGGGGCTTTATACACATATGAAACTTCCTAAAAATCACTTGTATACACAACATATAAATGCAGCATCGTCAAACAAAGAAAAAGTTCGGGGCTATTTTCATAAGGGAATGTATTAACTACACGGGATTAGATCATTTTTGGGAAAAACATTCACTTTTAGTTTTAAAAAGATAAGGGTATGCTGACCCAAAGGAGCTTAAAAATGAATATGTAAAATTTTGAAACAGAAACATGACAGTTCACAAAATTTAAAATTTAAACTAAAAACGCTGTGAAAAATTATAAAATTGAACTTTTAAAAAGAATCGAAAATTCCAAACAGGAAAGACGCCATGTTACATTCAGCGCCCAGACTTACAAATCGAACAGGGAAGATATAAAAATCACCGAAAGAAAAAGACTGTGTAATACTTTAAAATTTTTAGAAAGATGAATTGACCCTTCTAAAAAAAATACAGCCAAGGCTGGCGAAATTTGTTCTGAATGCTTATCTTCTTAAAATTTTCAGTTTATGTTTCATTGTGTCTTAAAAATTTTTAAAGGTTTTTATAAAAATAAAAAGTATTTTTTTATTCATTCTATTCTTTCCACACACACACCCCACCCAAAAAAAAGAGGAGAGAGAGAGAGAGAGAGAGAGAGAGAGAGAGAGCCAAAAGTGAAGAGGACCTGTGTGATCAGTTGTTTCTCCATTGCAATGGCAAGTCGTTTACGGCTTAGTCTTTTGAGAAAGGACTACGTCTCTCAAAATGGCGAGCAAAATTGCACTGGCTCTTTGTGTGCTGCAGCCTTGGGGGCTAGTTGGCCTCTGGGCCCCATCTCAACGCCGACCTGTCCTAATATTAACCATTTCGGCCGAGAGAGTGGGAATGTTACCTCGGGCAAGACACTCTCCACTGTATGAGAGCAGCACGAGAGCGTCTGGCCTGTGTCTGGCCTGTCCGAAACACGTCATCACACAGGCCTGCCGAGCTTGCTTCATCGCGCACTCAGACAGTCATTGTGGCTGAAGCGCCATGTCGTAGGGTAGAATCAAATTCTTGCCCAAGGACAGCAGGTGCCTCCTGTTCTGTTCTGATGGTCAGATTCAGTTTCAGTTTCAGTAGCTCAAGGAGGCGTCACTGCGTTCGGACAAATCCATATACGCTACACCACATCTGCCAAGCGTAACCCAACGCGCTTAGTCAGGCCTTTGAAACAAAGAAGAAAAAAATGATATAAAAAAAAGCTAGTAGTAATGAAAATAATAATAATAATAATAATAATAATAATAATAATAATAATAAGTAATAATATAATAATATAATAAATAAAAACAACAATGATGATAAATAAGCAATAAAATGTTAAAACATGAAGACACACATTCACCATACACCCACACATGCATAACAGATTATGCACCCAAACACGCAGTTTCACAGATATGAAAGCACAGTCAATACATATAAACGTAATGAGCTCCAACACAACACACACGCACACGCACACACACACACACACCCAACACATTACCCTGCACCTCCTCTACCCCCTCCTCCACACCTCATTTCTAGTCTATGTATCGCAGCTTCCACGGCACACACACACACACACACACACACACACACCCACACACCCCAAAAAAAAATTGAAGTTTCTTGACAAGCACACGCAACAAGCCCCTTCTCCCACCCCCAACCCCCACACAATTTTAAAAAAAAATATATATTTATATTAATATTTTATAAAATATACACTTCCAAACCGTTGCTCCCCGTTTTGGTGCATACACTCACATCCCTCACCTCTACCCACCCCCTCCCGCACCCCCACCCCCCCTCCAACACACACACACACCACACACACACCACACACACACACACACCCCAAGCACATACTCTCCTAACTTGTGTCCTACACTCTCACCCCTGCACAAACGCATCAAAACACAGCCCACACATCCACAAAACACACACTACACACACGCACGACGTGCCATGTTGGGGGGGGGGGGGGGGGGGGGGGGGGGGGGGGGGGGGGGGGCAAGAGGGAGGGGAAAAGATCTCGTCCAAGAACAGGCCTATTGTGTTCTCGTTATTGGATTTGGAAAAGCCCACAGAGACTCTGTTCCGTTTAGAAGAAATTTGCGCAATGTTGGTTTGGAAATGATGCCGATATTTGTTTGCTTTGCAAGCATCGTGCTCTAACCTTTCATGTTAGACTTACGGCTGCTCCCTCTCTCTGCTTTTATTTCTTTGAGGCGCTCGATGGTGTGATGGCCTTGTACCTGTTCTTTTTTTATATTCTTTGACTTTTCTGAGGATTTCCGATTTTTCCAGATGTAGGCCGCTCGTTGGTGTTGCGTTACCAGCAAGTCTGTCAGCTCGCTCATTTCCTTAACCCTGCATGTCCCGGGCAGTATGACCAGTGAGTTTTTTAATCTGAAAGTTGCGCATTGCCTTATGCCACTCTGGGCTTTCTCATTCCGTTTTCAATTTTCTGTATGAGATTCATTGAGTCGGTTAGATCATGACATGTTGGTTTCCGGGCATATGGATAGACGATAGCCACTGGAGGGCATGTGTCCCAGCTTCAACTTCCATCGTTAGGCTGGAGGTTGTGACTTTGTAGCAGCTTCTCTTCCTAACTTTTTTTTCCATTTGTTTCGCAGTGAACCCCCCAACCCGGGGTTTGGTCTTTGATACTGACCCACTTTATGATGTTCCCTCTTCTTTACTGTTTTTTCTAGATAGCTTCACTTCCACACGTTTTGCCCTCTGGCCACCCCCACAATGTTTCCCAAGGTGGGTAAATGGCTTTTGAATAGAGGTTGGGGTTTTTTGGGGGTTTTTTTCCCCCCACTTTTGTTTCTTTCGGTCTTGTAGTGGGCATCTAGGATTGTGTCTTTCTGCTTCCCCCATCCATGATTTTCCCCGCCCTGAGGGTGCCTTTTGGGTTCTTTGACTGGTCATGCAGGGGTTTTGGGGTTTTTTCTAATGCTTTGAAGTGGCTTGACCTGTTCAATTTTTTCGGCCTCATGAAGAAGCCCCAAGCGGGATTGCATGGTTTCTGTGGGCGTGTCTTTTGTTTTTCCCAAAGGGATCCCCTCTACTTCATTTTGAACTTTTTCTAATTTTAGGAGGTTGCTTTCTCAGACCGGTGTTGTTAGCCCAAGTCCGTAGTCGATCACACCTGACGACGAGTGATTGGTATAGCAGGAAGAGGTGGCTTTGGTTCAATACCTTTGGTTGCCATTGCCTTTATGACTGAAAGGCCCTTTTTGCATTTGAGAACAGTATTTTCCGTATGCTTTCTGAAGGTCAGCATCCTGTCGAAGTGTATTCCTAGGTAGCGTAGGCCATTCAGTTTCTCTCGATCTGAATCCCATCGAATGACACAGACGGTGGTGATTTGTCCGCGGTTCTGTTGTTGAGGGTGCACAGCAACGTTTGGGCTTTTGCTGGATTGATGGAAGATCCTGTGTCTTTGCACCATTGAGCAATATTGTTTAGTTGTTTCTGGACGGCTTTAGTTCTTTCCTGAGCATCTTTCGAAGTTTTGAAGACCGGCATCATCCGCAGAGTAAGCACCCGAGCTATTCCATTGTTGTTTAAGTCTGCAAGGCCCTTCGTGTAGACATTGTAGAGGACAGGAGAAGAGCGGAGACCCTTGTGGCAGTCCCATGGATAGTTTAGAAGGTGCAGACATCCAATCTCCAAGGCGTATGACGACGGTTCTTTCCCGAAGTGCTGCTGCTATCCATCTTGTCAGTTTCAAACTTACTCCATACCTTAGTAGCAGCTCCATGAGGTGTGCAAACTGGATTTATTGTAGGATCTTCAAGGTCGATTGCTACTGCTAGTGTTTCTTCTTTCCTTTGAAATCCTTCATCACCTCATATGCAAAAGCAGCTGAATGTCGGACTTGCCTGTTCTGTAACCACCTTGATTTGAAGGGAGAATGTGCCTGTGTTCAAGATCCCTTGCAAGTTTCCTGGCTATCATGGGTTCCATGAGCTTTCAGCAATGTTTGCATGGTTAGGATCCAGTAGCCCCTTACCTGATGATGTCCTTTCCTGGTTTTGGTATGGGTTTTAAGAAGCTGTGTGTCCAGTCCTCCGGCACATGTCCCATTGTGGAAACTGTTTTTGACATAGATTGAAAAGTTTGCTTCTGTCTTCTTCCGATAGTTCCTTGATGACCAAGTAGCGAACCTTTGTCTGGGCCAGGAGCTGATTCTTTCTTGCATTTAGCTATTGTTTCATTTAGATCATCTATTGTCAAGTCATCATCAGGTCCAGTCTGCATAAGGGTTTGGTTTAACTCCTCAACATATTTCTTTTTCTATCTAAGTTTCTTCGATCACTCTGTTTGTATGTAACGTTTGAGCAGGGCGGATCCTTTTTCTTCATTTGTCTTAAGCCTTGGTTCCGTCAGTGTCTACCAGTCTGGGGTTGTTGTTGTGCACGTTATCCCTTCCATGCGACGATTAAAATTGCCAGAAGTCTGTCAATGTTGAGTCATAACTGAGTGCCTCGCAAAAACTGTTTCCACTTGTCATTTTTGGCCTCTTGAGCAATGGTTTCAAACTGTTTAGTTTTTCTTTCATTTTGTTTCAATATCTTTGTCCGGAGAGGGTTTTGTTCTTTCTTTTTGCCAAGTTTGACAGCTGCATGTTTTTCTATCCAGGCTCTCTCTGTGTCGGTATTCCACCATGGGGGCTGAATAGTTTGCATCCTGTTCGGTGCCGTTGTTTTGTTTCTTCTGCGTCTTAATTTTTCGATGACGGTTGCTCTTTGGTTTCATACTGAAATGGATCACACGGTTTCATACAGCGTTATCTGACAGTTTCTGTAGACTGAAAACTACCGGGAGGTGGTCACTGCCTTGGTGTGGAAGCGTCTTGCATTCATTTCTGCTCTGAATTTTGGAGACGTTAGAGCGATGTCGATCACACTGATGGTCATGGGACAAGACTCTGTTCTGATGGACATAATGGGGACAAGACTTTGTTCTGATGGTCATAATGGGACAAGACTTTGTTCTGATGGTCATAATGGACAAGACTCTGTTTGCATGGTCCTAAAGGGCCAAGACTGTTCTGATGGTCATAATGGGACAAGACTCTGTTTCTGATGGTCAATGGGACATGACTGTTCTGATGGACATAATGGGACAAGACTTTGTTCTGATGGTCATAATGGGACAAGACTCTGTTCTGATGGTCAATGGACAAGACTCTGTTCTGATGGTCAACGGGACATGACTCTGTTCTGATGGACATATGGACAAGACTTTGTTCTGATGGTCATAATGGGACAAGACTTTGTTCTGATGGTCATAATGGACAAGACTCTGTTCTGATGGTCAATGGGACAAGACTCCTGTTCTGATGGTCAATGGGACATGACTCTGTTCTGATGGACATAATGGGACAAGACTTTGTTCTGATGGTCATAATTGGACAAGACTCTGTTCTGATGGTCAATGGGACAAGACTCAGTTCTGATGGACATAATGGGACAAGACTTTGTTCTGATGATCAGTGGGACAAGACTCTGTTCTGATGGTCAATGGGACAAGACTCTGTTCTACAAGACTTTGTTCTGATGGACATAATGGGACAAGACTCTATTCTGATGTGTTGTGTGGCTGAATCCCGCCAGGTGTTAAGATCAAGCTGGTCAGTTCTTTTACAGGCAGCCTACAAGCTTCAGAACAAAGATAAGTGATTTTCTGTGAATTTGATTAATAATTTGTCATCGCGTTATTGTTTAATGTTTGAAATATTAGTAAATTATTGAGAGGGGTCAAAGATGGATTGTCCGTCGAATGCACGGAAAATCGCTTATCTTTGTGTGGACAGGGTGATTTTTCTGTGTGATTGACTGATAATTGTCATCGCGTTATTGTTTAATTATTGAATTATTAGTAAATGACAGAGAGGGCCTAGAAACAGTACAGCACCGGCCGAAATCGCGTGCAAATTGACCGTTGTAGTTATGCAACGCTTAGCGGACCCATCATGACCTTGTGAGCTGTGTGGGCAGTATTTGAAATTGGTTGTGTGGCTGAATCCGCCAGGTGTAAGATCACGCTGGTCAGCTCTTTTACAGGCAGCCTACAAGCTTCAGAACAAAGATAAGTGATTTTTCTGTGAATTTGAATTAATAATTTGTCATCGCGTTATTGTTTAATGTTTGAATTATTAGTAAATTATTGAGAGGACTCAAAAATGGATTGTCCGTTGAATGCACGGAAAAATCGCTTATCTTTGTTGTGGACAGAGTGATTTTTCTGTGTGATTGACTGATTATTTGTCATCGAAGACAATTACAGAAGGACCTGTATTTTTCTGCAAAATAAAATCTGCTAGGCAACAATACCCAGATGCACCCTTCCACTGGCTGAGAGGAGACAACCTGACAAAAATACCCAATCCCACGGCTTTCATACAGTACCAATGGGATGAATGGCTGTTGGGTTAAACAGTTACTAACTGTATGCAGTCTGGCCTTAGGTTGACACCAGGCTGACGGACTCCACACAGATGGACATCCATTGCCCTTCCCTGATAAGAGGCTCTGTCAGGGCGACCGAATTTTTTCCCTCACCACATAGAACACCCTTCTATGGATACTAAAAAAACCTGTCTCACGTGCACCTCGGGATCAGCTGCATAGCACGAGATCCCCAAAACCCCAAAACAGGCGTGGCAAAAGAGGTGGGAAAAGATTGTGCTTAGGTAGCAGAATGACAAAAGCAGAGCGGCTGTCAAAGAAATTCTTTAGAATCGGCAGTTGGAATTGTTCCAGCGCAAGAATGAGAATCTCAACAATTGAGAAATTGGCATATGATTTTGACATTTTGTGTCTCCAAGAGACCAGGACAAGTGCAGACATACATTTTGAGAATTTCACAGTCTTCAAAGGAATGAAGGAAGAGAAGTAGCAATCATACTGAACAAAAACCTAAAAAAAAACAAAGTTTCCACCATAAATCTAGAGAAATGGTGTAGCAACCTCATATGATCTAGTGGGGGTGCGTCTCGAAAAACCTGACGGAATTCACAAAAGCATCGTGCTCATCAATGCCTATGTTCACCCAGGAACCTGCACAAGAAAAGAGGATTGGGCCTTTTTAGAGGAAATAGAGAACGAACTTGGAGACTCAGTCATTATCTGCGGAGACCTCAATGCAAGATCGAAGCTATGGGACCAGCGGAACACCAACCCACAAGGACTCGCACTTGAAGGAATGATAGGGGAAATTCTTCTTAGCCCATTAACAACCACATCCCCAACTCGCCTTGGAACAAGACAAGGGGACAGTGACAGTGTGATCGACATCGCTTCGCTCTAACATCTCCAAAATTCAGAGTAGAAATGAATGCAGAGACGCTTCCACACCAAGGCAGTGACCACCTCCCGGTAGTTTTCAGTCTACAGAAACTGTCAGATAAACGCTGTATGAAACCGTGTGATCCATTTCAGTATGAAACCAAAGAGACAACCGTCATCGAAAAATTAAGACGCAGAAGAAACAAAAGAACGGCACTGAACAGGATGCAAACTATTCAGCCCCCATGGTGGAATACCGACACAGAGAGAGCCTGGATAGAAAAACATGCAGCTGTCAAACTTTGGCAAAAAGAAAGAACAAAAACCCTCTCCGGACAAAGATATTGAAACAAAAATGAAAGAAAAAACTAAACAGTTTGAAGCCATTGCTCAAGAGGCCAAAAATGACAAGTGGAAACAGTTTTGCGAGGCACTCAGTTATGACTCAACATTGACAGACTTCTGGCAATTTTATCGTCGCATGGAAGGGAAAACGTGCGCAACAACAACCCCAGGACATGGTAGACACTGACGGAACCAAGCTTAAGACAAATGAAGAAAAAGGATCCGCCCTGCTCAAACGTTTCATACAACAGAGCGATCAAAGAAACTTAGATGAGAAAAAGAAATATGTTGAGGAGTTAACCAAACCCTTATGCAGACTGGACCTGATGATGACTTGACAATAGATGATCTAAATGAATCAATAGCTAAATGCAAGAAAGAATCAGCCCCTGGCCAAGACAAAGTTCGCTACTCAGACATCAAGGAATTATCGGAAGAAGACAGAAGCAAACTTTTCAATCTATATCAAAACAGTTTCCACAATGGACATGTGCCGGAGGACTGGACACACAGCTTCTTAAAACCCATACCAAAACCAGGAAAGGACCATCATCAGGTAAGGGGCTACTGGATCCTAACCATGCAAAACATTGCTGGAAAGCTCATGGAACCCATGATAGCCAGGAAACTTGCAAGGGATCTTGAACACAGGCACATTCTCCCTTCAAATCAAGGTGGTTACAGAACAGGCAAGTCCACATGGGAAAGTGCAGCTGCTTTTGCATATGAGGTGTATGAAGGATTTCAAAGGAAAGAAGAAACACTAGCAGTAGCAATCGACCTTGAAGATGCCTACAATAAAGTCCAGTTTGCACACCTCATGGAGCTGCTACTAAGGTATGGAGCAAGTTTGAAACTGACAAGATGGATAGCAGCAGCGCTTCAGGAAAGAACCATCGTCCTACGCCTTGGAGATTGGATGTCTGCACCTTCTAAACTATCCATGGGACTGCCACAAGGGTCTCCGCTCTCTCCTGTCCTCTACAATGTCTACACGAAGGGCCTTGCAGACTTAAACAACAATGGAATACCTCGGGTGCTTACTCTTGCGGATGATGGCCTGGTCTTCAAAACTTCGAAAGATGCTCAGGAAAGAACTAAAGCCGTCCAGAAACAACTAAACAATATTGCTCAATGGTGCAAAGACACAGGATCTTCCATCAATCCAGCGAAAGCCCAAACGTAGCTGTGCACCCTCAACAACAGAACCGCGAGCAAATCACCACCTTCTGTGTCATTCGATGGGATTAAGATCGAGAAAACTGAATGTCTACGCTACCTAGGAATACACTTCGACAGGATGCTGACCTTCAGAAAACATACGGAAAATACTGTTCTCAAATGCAAAAAGGGCCTTTCAGTCATAACGGCAATGGCAACCAAAGGTATTGAACAACGCCACCTCTTCCTGCTATACCAATCACTCGTCC
>NC_134887.1:21137742-21182742 GCF_041734735.1 Babylonia areolata
AAACCCGCTGTCAAGTTCACAAAGCAAGGAAGAAAATCGGGAGGGATAATCTGTTTATTTAGGAACGAATTTGATCCATATATATGTAAATTAGATGTTTTAGATTGAAAATATGTGTGCATTTATTGACAACCGATTGCTTGGCTGTGTTAAAAATATTTTATATGTATGTGTTTATGTACCGCCATAGGGTTCTCCTTTTTATGTTCACTTCGATTATGATCAAGGGATTGCCATACTTGAAGATTGTTTGACTGATTTGTTATTAGAATTGGAAGATGTCTACGTAATCATATGTGGTGATTTAAATAGTCGAATCTCTAATCTGTCTCCATCTCAGCCAGTAAATGAAAATATCGAGTCTCAATTTAAAAGTTGTTCTGTCATTTCTAAACGTTGCTCTTAAGATACTTCTATTAATGCCTATGGTAAATCTCTGTTGAATATGTGTACTGCTTTAAACTTGATTATTTTGAATGGGATTTGTAATGGTGACCAGGAAGGTCACTATACATTCTCAAGTGAAAATGGATACAGTGTGAATGATTACTTTATTTTATCGAATGACCTTTATGATTTTGTTTGTGACTTGTGTGAACTCCATGTTGCTGATCGATATGAATCCGATCGTTTTCCTGTTGAATATAATATTACATTGTCAACTGATAATTCCTTTAAAAACAGAGAAAGCAATGCTGTGCAGATCATAGAAAAAATTGCATGGAGTGATGAATATAGTCAAGAATTTTACAGAAAATTATGTGAAGTAGAATGTCATGTTAAATTGCATACAGCTCTTGAACTGATTGATGTCAATGTTAATGAAACCTTAGGATTGTTTAATAATTGTACCCGTGAGTGTGCAGCATGTATGAAGAAAAGCATATGTGTGGATAGCAGTAAGCATCATGAAGGTTGGTTTGATGAGGAATGTAGGAAAACTAGACAAAATGTACGTAAGCTATTGAGAAAATGCCGTAGAACGCTAAGTAAAGATGATAATAACGAGTATGTTAAACTAGGAGAGAATATAAACATATGTTAGATAGAAAGAAAAAACAGTTTCATACAAATATGTTAGATAAGTTGACTGCTTCTATTGATGACCAAAAACCATTTTGGGAATGTGTAAATATAAATGTATGTAAAATACCTTATAAAAGAAAACAACCAAAGAATGAATTATCTGTAGATGACTGGTTTGAACACTTTAAAGCCTTATTAGATAAAGATTCACAGCATGATAACACTGATTATGTTTCACCGGATGTGGAAACCGAGGCCATGGATCGTCAATCACTCGAGAAGTTAAATTCGCCCTTAGAAAATTAAAAAGTAGAAAAGCAGCAGATCCTGATGGCATTATTGGAGAATAGTGAAATCAGTGTAGACTTTTTTTTGTAAAAGTTTTAAATGTTTTATTTGATAAAGGTGTCTTTCCTGAACAATGGTGTCATTCGATTATTCTTCCACTTTATAAAAAAGGTAATGTAAATAATACGAATAATTATAGAGGCATTTCACTTTGTGACATCAGTAGCAAAGTCTATAGCACTATCATTAACCAAAGGATTCAAGAATATGTAGAATATAATGATATAACTGGAGAACATCAAGCTGGGTTTAGATGATCAAGGTTACTCAACAACTGATCATATGTTTAGTCTTTTTGCACTCATCCAGAAACAGTTTTCTTTTAACCGTAAACTGTATGTGGTATTTATTGATTTTGAAAAGGCATTTGATTCCATTAACCGAAATTTATTATGGCCCATTCTGATTAAAAATGGAGTAAGTGGAAAACTCTTCAATTGCATTAGGCGTATGTATAGTGTTGTTAAAACAAGAGTTAGATGTGGTGATAAGCTTACGAATTATATATGTTGTACTAGAGGAGTTAAACAGGGAGATGTTTGTAGTCCTCTTTTGTTTTCATTATTTATAAATGGAATAGCGATAGAAATAATAGATAAGGGAAGGCACGGTGCTAGATTCACAAGTGATATTATGGAATTATTTATTTTACTACTCGCTGATGATATAGTTTTACTCTCTGAGACAGTTGTTGGTCTTCAGACACAGTTAAATAATATGAAAAATTCAGCCAATCAGTTACAGTTACAGGTTAATTTGGATAAGAGTAACATAATTGTCTTTAGAAAAGGGGGTTATCTGGCAGCGAGGGAAAGATGGGTTTATGATGGTGTTGTTATGCCTGTCGTTAATGTCTATAAATATCTTGGAATATTCTTCTCTACACGTTTGAGTTTTGTAGCTGCATGTAAGGATTTATCTAGCAGAGGGAAAAATGCGTTGTTACATATTATGAAGAAACTTCGTTTGTTGAATAATAATTCCTTGAAGCTATTTCTGAAATTATTTGATATTCAGATACAACCTATTGTGCTATATGGTTCAGAATTGTGGGGGTTGGTTAGAAAATCGGTTATTCATTGTGAGTCTGTTCATTTATTTTGGCTTAAAAAATTTTTTAGGGGTTCAAGTGAGAACACCCAGTAATTTAGTGTATGGAGAAACTAATAGGCACCCAATCTATATTAACTCTGCTATTAGATACATTCGTTACTGGTTAAAGTTATTAAAAATGAATAATACTCGACTGCCAAGTAAATCTTACAATATGCTATATGATTTAGACTTAAGAGGCAAAACAAACTGGGTATCGAATGTACGAATGTGTTTACGTGAACTTGGTTTTGGGTATGTATGGGAATATCAAGGAGTAGGGGATGAAATTAGATTTGTGCAAATTCTTCGTCAACGATTGATAGACTGTAGGTGGCAGGAGTGGGAAAACCATATTCAAACGAGTGAAAGATTTGAAATTTATCGAAATTTTACCTCTGATCATATAGTAAAACGATACCTTTTGTTTGATTTTAACAGACACCTCACATTTACATTGACCAGATTTAGATTTGGAATCTCAGAAGTAAACACACACAGATATCGTTACAAAGCAACATGTCATTCTAAACAATTGTGCCCATTGTGCAAAAAATCAAGAGAGGATGAAGTTCAATTTGTTTTAAAATGCCCTGTGTTGACTGACTTACGAATCCAATTGATTCCCCCCAAATATTATATAAATCCATGCTTGTTTCGGTTATGTTTATTAATGGCATCTAACGATGAAAACACCATACGTAGTTTTGCTATGTGTCTTTATAAAGCACTGCAATTAAGAGAGATACTCATTTCTTAGATTCACTGATAGTTTGTTGTGAATGACGTTGTATTGTTTATATTACCAATTGCAATGACACATGTAAAACTGTTATTACCCCCTAATCATATGGGGCTATGGCCTTAATTGAATAAACCATCTTGAATCTTGAATCTTAAATCTCTCTGTATGTATATCTGTCTGTCTGTCTGTTTCTGCGTCTCTCTCTCTGTCTCTCTCTGCGTCTCTCTCTCTCTCTCTCTGTCTCTCTCTCTGCGTCTGTGTGTGTGTGTGTGTGTGTGTATGTGTGTGTGTGTGTGTGTGTGTGTGTGTGTGTGTGTGTCTCCTTCTCTCTATCTCTGCGTCTCTCTCTCTCTCTCTCTCTCTCTCTCTCTCTATATATATATATATATATATATATATCTGTGTCTCTCTCTGCGTCTCTCTCTCTCTCTCTGCGTCTCTCTCTCTCTCTCACCCTCAGTCTCTCTATGCGTCTTTCTCTATCTCTCTCTCTCTCGTTCGTTATCGTTATGGTTACCTCTCTTTACGTCTCTCCCTCTCTCTCTGCGTCTCCCTCTCTGTCTCTCTCTGCGTCTCCCTCCCTCTCTCTCTCTGCGTCTCACTCTCTGTCTCTGTGTCTGTCTGCGTCTCTCTCTGTGTATTTATATCTGTCTGTCTGTCTGTCTCTCTATCTATCTCTGTGTGTGTCTCTCTCTGTGTCTTTCTCTGTCTGTCTGTCTGTCTGTCTCTGTGCCTCTCTCTGTCTCTCTATCTGTGTCTCTATCTCTGTCTCCCTGTCTCTGTCTCTCCCTCTGTCTTCTCCTCTCACTTCCCTAGCCCCCCCCCCCCACCCCACCCCCCCTCTCTCTCTCTGTCTCCCTATCTCTCTCGTTATCTTTGACTCTATCTCTCCGTTTCTGTCTCTCCCTCTGTCTGTCTTCTCCTCTCACCACCCCCTCCCCCTCTGTCTCTGTCTCTCTCTCTTTCTCTCTCTCTTCTGAGTTTCTGAGTTCTCTGTTTTCTACCCTCTCCCCCTCTTCATTCTCTTCATCTTCCGAGCGTCAACTGAATATAACTGTGTCTGCGAAAATGACGTTTTAGATATTTGCCACATTTTACCCTTAACTTGATCATTCAACGGACAATCCATGTAGGTGTGTAGGTATGTAGGTGTGTAAATATGCGTATTTATCCTGTGTGTGTGTGTGTGTGTGTGTGTGTGTGTGTGTGTGCGTGTGTGTGTGTGAATATGCGTATGCATGTTTTGTGTGGGGTGGGGAGGGGGAGTGGGGGGGGGGGGGTATGTGTGACACAACATTTGCTATGTTTTTATTTGAAGTCCCTTTTTTTTAGTTTATGAATGTCGTATTTGTTGATATCGTTACTTTTGCTTGTTATTGCTTGATTTTTCTTCGTTTGCTTTAAAAACAAGGATAATGAAGAATATTTCTGTCATATTTCAGTGCTATGACACATTCTAGTGAGTATACTTCACCTTTCTTTTGGTTTTTTTTAATTAAAAAAATATCCATCGGGCCATTGTGAATACGATGATTTCCAGCTTGCTATAAAAGAAAGTAAGAACAATAAAGGTAAGACTTTAAAGACTCACTTGTAATACACTTTAAAAAAAAATCTAATCGTTAAAATGTGTTCTGTATTTGTTATTATAATGTTTCGGGTTAAAACAAAAAGAAAAAAAACAACAAAAACGGCAGATTCGAAACCCGTGTGTTCGGATGAGAAGAAACTGTCTTACCCATTACACTATCGTAGCTCCTTAACCGAAGTTCAAAAATATAAAATTTAAACATGCTTTTTTAAAGGGCGATAAATCGATTGCGGTATTCGCAGTGAGAACGATGTTTAAATCATATAATTCTGGTGTATCTTGGGCATTCAAAAATCTTTAAGGGCAAATAAAACTTCTCTTTAAGTCCGCGGTAAAGGAGACGTGGCTATCGCCGCAGTCACACTGCAACATTTAGCCGTTTTGTCTGGATCTAGATAGATGTACAAGTTCAGTTACACCCGGTCAACACGGTCGATTCAATTTCTCTTATGTTCATTCTAGTTTTAAAGTTTTCAAGTTGTTCTGAAAATTGAGTATTTTGTTAAACTATAACATGTAGAGGCAAGTACAAGTACTTCTAAACGTCGAATGAAGTGAAAAGGACTTCATTTTGAGAAAAGTCAAGACTGGAAATTTTTACGTTTCATCAATTCAAGGGTATTAACTCTCATGGTTTATTATTTTTAACTGTGATTCTGTGGATATTTTTATGGCAGTTTGGGGCATAATCCAGTAAGTGGTGAGAGGCGTTCACAAATCTTTCTCTGAATAATATTTAACGGTCTCCCTCCAACTTTCCATCACATGTTATCGTGTATTGTCGATTGAATATAGGACTGAACGGGCAGGTCAACAACTTGAAACAAAATGGCGTCGTTCGCGTTCGCGAAGAATATGAGCTTTGAATATGTATAAATATGTGTACGCAATTAATTTTTGCCCATGACCTTCAAGGCTCAGCCGATAGATCTAGTCCACTCGTCGTATTGATTTTAGTATTTTCTATAAAAAAAAAAAAATAAAAAAAAAGACCACTTGGGCGAATGAACATAGTGAAAGCCCTGTACACTGAGAGTAAAACACACAGGCTTTTTATGTATTGAGTATAATTTCAAAATGTAATGTTTAAGATAGGAAAAGATCAGTTTAATGCAAATTAAGCCCTCTAGCATTAATTACAGATTAATTTTTCTTTTTTACAATTGGCACCAAAGACATGCAAAATAAATATAACTTCCATGCTTAGCAAAAGAAGTTCCTGTTTGAACAAAAAATGATAAAAATGACTGCTCTTGTTGTTGTGTCAGAATATCAGATCAAAGTGCCAAGTTTAGAGAATACAAAAAAATATAAATATAACAGTAAATTCAGTTTGCATATAATTTGGCTCTTTTTTTATTTTTTGTGCCCATCCATAGGTGCAATATTGTTTTAAACAAGATGACTGGAAATAACTGAATTTTTCCTATTTTTATGCCAAATTTGGTGTCAACTGACAAAGTATTTGCTAGAGAAAATGCCAATGTTAAAGTTTACCATGGAACACACAGACACACAGACAGACACACACACACACACAGACAACCAAACACCGGGTTTAAAACAGACTCACTTTGTTACACAAGTGAGTCAAAAATCGGCCCTCCTTATGTCCATGCGCATTTTATTATTGGCTTAAGTGATTTTAAATCTTTTCACTCTTGTGTGTGTGTGTGTGTGTGTGTGGTGTGTGTGTGCGTTTTCCGGTTATGTTTGTGAAATGACGTGTTCTTTAAAACCTAGATTGCTTATGGCTCCAAATGAATTTTTTTGTGTGAATGTACATTATATGCATCATATTCAAATATCGATTTCACATACTTATGATATTCACACATTCTTCACAGAGAGAGGGGGGAGGCAGAGAGAAAGAAGGAAAGAGAAAGAGAGAGAGACAGAGAGAGAGACAGAGAGAGCGAACGGACTTTTTTAATGAGGGAAGCTGGAATAAGCATGCACATGCTTTTTTACATCCAGCCCTCAGGGCAAAGAGAAATTTATCAAAATACTCGAAAGGTATAGAAGTACACACATGACATTCAAATACACTCAAATGCACAGTAAACAATTAAAGGTACACAATCATAATGCAAGAAAAAAAATGTAAAATGAATAGGGATACAAAAGTGAATAGAGAAGAAGATGATGACGATGAGATGAAAAGATGAAAATGAGATGATGATGAGAAGAAAAGAGAGGGAGGGGGGACCTGATTTATGTTATATGTTTTCCTCCATCACAATACAGTGCTTTAATACTGACCTGACTGAGCATCAGAAGCTGACACACATGTCAAGAGAACGACTTCAATACGACGGAGGTGACGGACAGGATCGGGAGTATGATCTTTTCACCAAACTATGCACAACAGAATGACGCACTTTGCTGTCAGCTATCGTTCAACATAAAACAACTCAACACCCTCGCTGATTTTTCTCATCACACCTCATCATCATCACTCATCACCATCATCATCACCACATCACCCCATCACAACCACCAAACCACCACCACCACCATCACATCTCACACCATCATCATCAACCCATCATCATAAATCACTCCCACCACCCCAAAACCACCACCCCCCATCATCATCATCATCACCATCACATCACCAAATACATCACCCCCCCACCACCACCGTCTCACTCATCATCTCACCACCACCACCCCACCGCATCATCATCACACATCACCACCACATCACTAACACCAACCACCAACCCATCATCTCACCAAAACCCACCACCACCACCCCACGACCATCAATCGTCATCATCACCACCGCCACCCCCACCTCATCACATCATCACTATCGCCACCACCACCACCACCACACATCATCATCATCATTACCACACCACCACCACCGCCACCCCCACCACCACCCCCACACTGGCTTCATCACTGTGAAAATAAATTTTAATAACAACTGTGATATTTTCTTTTGAAAAGTGCTGAAAGCTACTTGAATACACAATGAAGAAAAGGGGTTGCTACATTAAGATAGTTTTGTTTGTCATATCATCATCATCATCACCGCGTCGTCATCACCGTCTTAATCACAAGCTGAGATCACTTTCTTTTTGCGAGTGCTGAAAGCGCGGGGAAAAATCATGAAGGAAAAAGTGGTTCCTACTGTATACCTAGTGTGTTTATCATGGCCCATGCATCATCACAACATCAAACATCGCCCGTCACATCAAATCACGCGTCGTATCGTCATCGTTATCATCATCATAAACTTTTGCTGTGTTTTTGTTGCAGTTGTAGGGACAGTGGTGATGGTGAAAATTAATTTTCTTTTTATCTTTATATTCCTTGATTATTACAGTAAAAATTCATCACTCAAAAAACAATATACAAAAAAACGCATCTACAATTTTTAACTTGCGTAATGAAAAAAACATTAAACCTTTCTATTCCTTTATACAGAAGACACAGTTGAAAACTATATCACGGGAACAAGCGATTCAGACTGAAAAGGTAGCATATACACATTAAAGATACAACATTTCATTTTTTCCCCAAGGGGGCCCGCCACTGCGTGGGAAAATCCATATACCAACCCCTACGCTGCTGGGCAGAGCCCGACAGCAGCTTTACCCAACTGCTGTCACCTTGGTGCATGCATAAATAAAATAAAAATAAATAGATAAAATTTTAAATATAATTTGTGTACCTGCCCAATGGATTTTTTTTTTAGTAATTTTCCCAAAGGACAACACTCTCGTTCCAGGGTTTTCTTTTTTGTGCCCCAAAGGGGCTGCGCACACGGGGACCTCGTTTATCGTCAAATCCAAAGACAAGACCCAGTTTGATTTTCCCAGTCAAACCGGGAAAAGGGGGGGAAGCGGGTTTCGAACCCACACCTCACGACTCCCGTATTGCGGTTGTATGGAGACTTGACAACGAAAGAAAGTTCATTCCAATTGCAAGCCAAGACAGAGAAAAAGGGCGCCAACAGTGGAGTGTTTGAAAAAGTATTCACGGGGCCCAAAAATATTCCAAATCCGGTGACTTGCCCCGTCCCGTCTCTTGTTGGTTGAATTACTGATGTTCTACTGCCACTATTACTCTTTCATCAATCTTCCTTACTGCCGGGGGTTTCCCTAAACTCAAATCTGCTGTTGTACCCCACTCATCAGAAACCATTTGATCATATTGTTTGAAATATTACGCCCTGTCTCAAATCTGTCTTTTTTATCAAAACTGCTAGAAAAATCAACGTCTCACTCTTAGCTCATCTGGAAAAAAATGGTTTCCTTTAAATTTCCCACCACGCTTATAGACGTGGTCATAGTTGCAAAAAGGGCCTTCTTTAAATGATTTCTTTGGGGATTTGATGAGGAAAGATATCGTTCTCGCCTGTTAGATTTGGTTTTTAAGTTTGTTAAAATATTGGGCCCCCAACCTCCTAGGTCCTTTTTTTTTTTTTTTTTTTTTTTTTTTTTTTTGGAAATCAGTGGGTGCGTTTAAGTTTTTGTAAAGTTCAGGCTGCCCCAGCATCAATGGAAAATTTTCGTTTTTTTTTTTTTTGTTTGTTTTGTTTTTTTTGTTGTTGTTTTTTTTCCCTTTTTTTTTCTTTCCTTTTTTTTTTTTTTTTTTTCTGTTTTTTTTTTTTCCTTCTTTTCTTCCTCATCATTTTTTTCCCTTTCTTTCTGTAAACTTTTTTTCCCTCTCTCCCCCCTTTATTTTTATTTCCCCTTTTTTTTTTCCCTTTCCCTTTAAAAATCTTCCCCAAGGGATTATCTATCGGCTTCAAAATTTATGCAACACAAAAAAAAACATACCACACACAAAACCCCGTACACAATTTACAGTGCGAAAGAAAAAACAGGGTCTCTCCTCCCTCCTCTCTCTCTCCTCTGGAGACATAACTATCAAGAAAAAATACGTTATGTTTGATGTTACCACCTGGTCAAACCCTTTTTTTTTGGGGGTTTTTTTTGCTTTAGTTTTTGGGGGTGGGGGTGGTGGTGTGTTTGTGTTGTGGGGGGTTGTTGTGGTGGTGTGTGTTTGTTGTTTTTTTGTTTTTTTTTTATTTTAAATTTTTTTTTAATATCCTTTCCGATTCAAGGCAGTCTGTTTCGAAATAAGTTCAAGATTCTTCATTTCCGTATTTAAATTTTAAAGCAAGCCCTTTCAACCCAAAAAGATAATTTTACTTTTTTCTTTTTGAAATTTTAAATAATCATTTTAGTTGCACCCAAAAAGTGCTATCTTCTCGTTTATTGGGATCCAATGTTATACTTTAGTAATATAAATTGTTTTACTTTGGGCCGAAAGTGGTGGGCTTGGGAAAAGCATGAATGCATTTCAATGTACGGTTTCTTGCACCAATGGCATTTGTTAGTACTGTAACACCCATTTTTGTAGCATATGTTTGTTGGGAATGTTTGTATGAATTTAAATTAATAACCCAGTCGGTTTCCCGTGCATTCATAGGCAAAGCTGAAAAATCTTGAGTAGATACTAATTTTCGTCCCCCAAATTTCACCGCGCAAATTTTATGGTTTTTTTAAGGCAAATATTTTTCCTTTTTTTTATTAGACAGGGTGGTTACTTTCCCCTTTTTCAGCTGCTAATTAACAAATGTCTTTCCCTTTGATTATCATTGCAGCTGAAAATTCCACGCGCGTGGTAGTCATTTATATTGCGTTTGTACTCAAAAACAGGGTTTGGCTGAGGACCAATTCTTTCTGAAACTTTTTGGTACTTAAGAGGTTCCTTTGCCATAGGTCTTGCACGACGGAAAAACCCGCTTTCTCCACTTTATGAGCAAATTTTCCCTTTTAAATTTTATATTTTTTTTGTTCCAAAAATTTTTGTTTTTATGTTGTCCCCGCAGTCTATTCTTTTAAAGGACGCACTGTTTTTAAACACACTCCCAAAGACGATTTACCTTTTTTAAGTGTTATTTTCTTTTGGAGCGACATTACATTAAAAGCACAGTGTGCTTCCAAAAGGGGCAATATTTTTTTTGCAAGGATGCCCATTGTGCTTTTCTTTGTTGAGGAATTTTAAAGCCCTTTTTAACCCAATACATTTGTTTTTGGTGTTCAAATTTATCAATTTTAGGCCTGTGTGTTTGTCGAACTCAAACCCCTTTTTACTTTCCCCAAATGCCTTTTAAAGTTATATTTTTTTCTTCCACAGGGAAACTATACAAGAAGTATTTTTATAGTTATTGTCTTTCGGATCAATGCTACTTGACAGAAGATGAATTGTAATAGGAGGGGGGTTTTTGCAATAAACATGCCAAGAGTGATGGGTTTTTCCCACGTTTTCCCCTTTTAATAGTTTTAATTACTGTTTCTATTCTAGCTTTCCAGTTTTCCTTTAATTTCCGAAATTTCTGTCTGCGAAAAATTTGCCCCCAAAATTTTTATTTTTATCAGATTTCATAGGTATGCCATTAAAGGTTCCAACTTTTTTTTTTCCTTGAACCCAACCATATTCCCTTTGGATTTATTTTTTTTTAGTTTTAGTCCTGAAAGCTTTCAAATTTGTCAATAAAATTCATGGCTATCTGTAATTTTTTCGTTTCTAACTGTTTTTCGTATGCATCGCAAAATTTCTTTTTATTTTGGGAAAAATTTGGGTTTTTCCCTTGTCGTTTTAAACTTTTTGCGAGTTTATTTCCTTCAATTTTTTTTTGTTTCGAATTCGGGTGGGAAGGATTTCTACAGCATAACAAAAAGGAGGGGACTGAGTGGGCATCCTTGTCTTATCCCTCTTTCAGTTGGGAACCACGGATAGCCCCCACCATTGGTATACAACTTTCTGTATTTTTTCATTTCATTTGCAATTAAACTTGCGAATTTTGACCAAAATTAAAAATGCGAAGTGACTGTTTTATACAATTCTTTGATTCGTGCGAAGGGTTTTTGAGAAGTCTAATGATCATGCACCTTTCTGGGCAGTTTTTATCTAAATATTTTGTGAGATCACAAAGAACTCAAAAGAAAACAAAGTTTTTTACCCTTTTTTAAATCCTATCTCATCTTCGTTGATTATTGTTTTTCATTACTTTTGCAGCGTATAGCCAAACTTTGGAAAATAGTTTTTTTGTCTGTGTTGTAAATAAAAGGCTGTAGTTTGCTAATTGTTTTTTTCAAGGTTTTTTCCTTTATTTTTAAATTATGTTCCTTTTCCATTGAAAAGGATAATTCGCCTTGCTCCAGGGCTCGATTATACAAAGGAAAGTGGTATTTTCAGTCGGTCCCAAAATTGTTTATAGAAAGATGGTGTGAGACCATCGCTTCCAGGTGCAGAATCTTTATTTAGCACATTGAGTGCATGGGTGAGTTCCTCCACAGTAATCTCTTTGTCACAGTCTTCTTTTTGTTTTTGTGTCAGGACATGGAAAATCCTGGTCAGATAGGAAATGTTCCCGTATGTCTCCCCCAGTTAACGATTTGTCTTCTTTGTATAGATTATCAAAATATTCTTTATTTCTCCAAGTATCTTTTTCCGGACTGTCTGTTATCGTTTCATCTATTTGAAGGCAAGATATTGTGTTTGATGTTGCCTTTATTTTTTCTAACTGGAGAAAGTATCTGGTGTTTTTCTCACCATGTTCTATCCATTTGACTCTGGATCTGACCTGTGCTCCTCGAGCTTCTCTCAGTTCCTGTATTTCTATGTCTTTCTTCATTTTATGGTATTTTTTTGGTTTGGATTTCTTTATTGTTTGGGTCTTGGTGTCAATTGGTGTTCTGCTTCGTTTAGCGTTTTTATGGCAGTTTGTTTGTTTTGACGGTGGGATTTATTTGTTTTTGAGTATAGAATACAATAAGATTTATACTTAACTTTGAACATTTCCCACGCTGTCTGTGGATTTTCGTGTTTATATTGTGCAAAATGTTCATCAATAAAAGTTGTTTGTTCCGATTAGGAAAGCTTGATCTGTTAGCAAGGAATTGTTGAATTTCCAGTATCCTGGACCTCTCTGAAAGTGGTTTGTACTGAAGACTACTTTAGCGAGTTTGTGGTCCGATTGCGGGAACGCCCTTATATCTGTCTTTTTTTTATCAATGGTTGTGTGGAAGAGTCGCAAAATATATAGTCGATTCTTCTTGCTGTGAATGAGTTTGGTCTGGACCAAGTGTATTCGTTGGCGTCAGGGTGGAGTGTCCTCCACGTGTCGATAAGATCGAGTGATGCTAACAAGTTGATAAGCGCTTCTGTTTCTCGGATCGAGTGTGGTTTGGCCAGCAATATTGTCCAGCTGGCTTACTGTTGTGTTGAAATCCCCCACTACCCACAGGTTGTCATATTCTTGGTCCTGCAATAGATCGCCGAGTTGAGCTATAAACGCTAATTTATCCATTGTAAAGTTTGGAGCATAACAATTAGCAATAACATTCACTTTGTCTTCTAGCATTACCTTAATTAATAGTATTCTATCCGTTGCTTTTATGTATTCAATAGTGGTTTGTTTCTTGTTATTTATGAATATCGTTAATCCATTACTCCTATTTGTTCCTGATCTATGAAAAACTTTTCCTGGCCATTCTCTCTCATTTTCATGTATTAGATCGTCTGTGATATATGTTTCTTGTAAACATGCAATATCTAGATTTTGGTTTCTTATAAAGTTAAATACCACTTTTCGTTTTAATTTGTTTCTTAGTCATGCACGTTTAGCGTTCCAATGCTAAGAGTGTTTATTCGCCATGATTATGAGGAGGAGTGTTTATTTCACTGTCCATTATCGTCAGTCCGTTAGACGAAGCCAGGGTCGTGGAGGTGAACTCAGTCCAGTGTTCAGACAGCAGCCGTCAGGTGCCGGCTGCTTCCATGTCTGCGTGGTCCGTTTTCCCTTCTTGCTGTGTGTGAGATCCGCAATCCACACTTGGTCGTTGTTGTTTTTTCCTGCTCCTCATCGCTGGCCAATGGGGAGTCACTCCTCTCCCGTTTCTCTCGCATCTTGCCCCGTGCCGTGTTGCCGTGTTGGACCATCGGTTTGCTTCACCGCGGCTGCCGCTGTGCTCTGCTCGTGGCGGGGCTGTCAGGGGTGTGTAGTTCCCCTCCCTGCACAGCTTGCTCTGTGTGTGCAGTGCTGCTGTCCTTCCAACTCTTTCGGGGGCTCAGCACTGACCACCACTGATGCCTCTCGGTTGTCTGGTCGCTCAACGCCAACGGACAATCTATTTTTTTGTGTCCCGGTTGGAAGCACCCCCTACACACAACTTCACCCTCACAACCGGACACCCTATGGCTATCTTGTAGGCACTTCCTGCATTTAAGTTTTTTCCTTCATTTCTTTGTGAAAAATGTCTGCTGAAAATAGTCCGACTTTCAAGACTGGCCGCAGTGGAGTGCTGGGCACAGACACAAAAAACAAATCTGCGGCCAGTCTGAAAATGTGTCCCGTCAGGGTTCCTGTTCTTTTTGTACTGTATGCGGCTCCTGTGTCGGATGTCATCAGTCATCATGCAATGTCGTATGAGAGCTTTGCTGATGACACACAACTTTATCAGTCGGCTTCCATAGCTGAATTTGATGCACTGGTGACTCAAACACAGGAGTGCAACTGCTGGCCTAAAGGACTGGATGACTCTCAACAAGCTGCAACTAAATGATGATAAGACTGAATTTATTATAACCTGTCCAAAGAAGTTTCGTCAACATCCTTCCTTTCCTGACTCTGTTATGATCAATGGCACACCTGTTTCACTTTCTAGACCAGTGTCTTTCCTTCCAACAGCACATTTTCGAATATCTGTAAAGTTGCCTATTTGGAACTGCGTAGAATCAGCTCTGTCCGCCACTATCTTTCAACCAATGCAACCAAGACACTTGTATGCTCTCTGGTTCTCTCAAGATTGGATTACTGCAACTCTCTTTTGGCCGGCCTTCCCAAATATCTGTTAGACAGACTCCAAAGAATTCAAAATAACACTGCCAGACTCATTTGCAGAGCTTCTAAATTTGACCATGTTTCTCCTCTCCTTCAGTCTCTCCACTGGTTGCCTGTTTCTGATCGAATAGACTATAAGTTATCCGCTCTGACCTTTTCTGCAGTCAACGGATCTGGCCCCAAGTATCTTTCTGAACTCCTCCATATATATACCCCGTCTCGCCAGCTCCGTTCTTCCTCTGATACTCGACTTCTCAGGATACCTCACGTCAGAAGTAAGACCTATGGACACAGATCGTTTTCTTTTCAATCGCCAAAGACGTGGAACAAGCTACCTGATAACCTCCGTCATTCTGATTCCTTCGCATCTTTTAAATCTCGTCTCAAAACTCACCTTTTCCCTCAGCAGTAAGTTCAATTGTGACAGGTCCACTTCCTTTGCATTAGCTGTGCTTGACTATGTGTGTATACATATGTATGTGTACATAACTACATGCATGTATATGAATGTGTATTGTGTGTGTGTGTGTGTTTATGTAAGTTTGTGCCGGCCTATTTGTGCGTATGTGTTAGGGTAGCTGTTAGATACACATGTATGTTAAAATGTATGTATGCAGTGTGTGTGACTTGACTTCACTTGACTTGACTTGACTTGACTTCATTTATTGTCATAAAATCCCGAAGGATTAATAGACACAACAAAGAACAAAGGGAACAAAGAAATAAACGGTCATCTAATACGCATGCACTGAAATACATAGTTGGCGAGTGTTTTTTGACAGTCATCGCAGGTTAATAAATCACTTGGTTTTAGGATATTGTTTTGTATTTTTCTAGAGATCACATTTGATTGATGATCATACTGCTGTATAGTTGTGATTAGATGGTTTCGCAAATTATGAAATAAGATACACGTATCTAAGAAATGTAATTCATCTTAACAACTTCACATAAAGCACATAACCCTCTCTTCTCTGGGAATGTTTGCATATCTTCCTCGTTCGATGTTTAAATAATGTGCGCTTATTCTGAGTTGACAAAGAGCTTGTTTGTGAGCAGGGTCGATTTTATCAGTTAGATAATTCTCAGTTTGATAATCGTTTCTTTTAATTTTGTTGTAGAAGTCTAATCTGCTGTATTTAGTTTTTCTCTGTTTCCAGAATTGTACATATCTATTTCTTAGTTGTTGGCGTAATGTAAATTTAAGTCTGCTGTTACTAAATGTCGACTGATTATTCCAAACATGACCTAATCCTACATTGTGAAGAATATTCTTTACAAATTGTATCCAGGGATTTTCAATTGTGTCTGGTTGGTTCATCATCGACATATAGACCTTTTGATATGGCTATCATTATGTGCATCCAGAATATGAGTCCAGTGGTCAAGAACTCTGCATGCAATATGAATTTCAATTGGAAATCTGCCCAGTTCTGCTAGAGTTGGCAGATTCATTGTTTTGGAATGTACCCCTAGAAGCAGTTTGCAAAATTTTATATGCATTTGTTCATGCAAATGTTTCGAAGAAATACAATTTCTAAAGAAATCTGTTATTCCTGTATTGAATGAATTGGTAGTTTTAGTTTCAGCCCATGGGAACCAAATATCGGATCCATATGATAATATAGGTAAAACAAGCGAATCAAAAAGCTGCAGTACATATCCAAACGAATATCTTGCTTTTTAACGATTCGTCGGAGGGAATGGGCTGCTTTTAATGCCTGCTTGGCTAGGTGCTCTGGACAAATGAGAACGTTCCAGTTTTGTGAAATAATATACCCAAGTACTTGTATTGATCAGTTGTCTGGATTATATCATTGCCTATTGTGAAAATAACAGGCACTTTGGGATCGGTGTGTGTGGAAACTATTACTTTAGTTTTATTTATGTTAATTTTTAAAACCCAGTTTTCACAATACAGATTGAGTTTATCTAGTTTCCCTTGTAATCCTATCTTTGTCGTGGACAAAATTACTAGGTCATCAGCATATAGTAAACACGAAACACTATCACTTTTGTCAAGGTCTATGGATGGTGAGTCAGTAACGCCCAGACATTTCGGGAGATCATTGATAAAGATATTAAATAAAGTGGGACTGAGTGTGTTCCCTTGTAGTACCCCCTTCAATATGGGTATTTCAGAAGAAAATCCCGTATCAGTTCTTGTGCAAACTGTGGCATTTTCATACATGCTTTGAATAACTCTAAAGCAATTTCCATTTATACCGATTTGATACATTTTTAGCATTAGAGCGTGATGCCAGACCCTGTCAAATGCTTTCTGAAAATCAACAAAACAGCAATAAAGACGATTCATTATTTTTCTTAAAGTATCGTCAATTATCTTTTTAAGTATGAATATGTGGTCCGAGGTCTTGTGTGATTTTCGAAAGCCTGCTTGCTCTTTTGATAGTAAATTATTGTCTTCAAGGTAGTTTGTTATTCGATTGTTTAATATTTGACAAAAAAGATTACTAAGTGAGTTGTTTAGAGTTATTCCTCGATAATTGGTTGGGTTTAATTGGTCTCCCGATTTGTAAATTGGTATGCTAATTCCTTTTTTCCACATATCTGGGAACGTGCCTGAGTTAAGGACAGACTGAAATAACAGTGTTAATATTTCTGTTGTTTCCGGTAGGCTAGCCTTTATTATTTCGTTTGTAATCACGTCTTTTCCAGGCGTTTTTTTGTTGTGTAAGTTTCTGGATGCGTTGATTATCTCTTTTGTGGAAATTGGAAAATCAAGATACGAAGGTGTTATATTCGAGTTTATGTTTCTTAGTTCTGTGTTTATTTTTGCTTTTGTGCTTTGGTCAACTTTGCTTTGTGTCCCAATGATGTCCTCCAGATGTTTCATCCATTTTGTGTTACTCATCGGTTTGTAACTATTACCTATGGGAGTTTCTGCATCGTTGAGAGATTTTAGAGTCTTCCATACACTGTTTGGATCTTTTAAGATAGCTTCGTTCAGGCTTTGAACTAACCTGTTTTTATACAATTTTTTCTTTTGTTTTACACATTTGTTGTATGATTTTAACATGTAAAAATACTTATCGCGTATCGTTCTGTTCCGTGGGTTTCTGTTTAGTGCATTTCTTAATGATTTCAGTTCTCGTCTTTGGATGTAACAAGCCTGATCAAACCATTTCTTAGACTGCTTTGTGTTACGTTTCTTACGGAATTCTTTATGATGAACAGCTAACTTAGATGCTTTTGTTAACGCATCTGTGAACTTTTCAACTATAGTATTTACCCTTTTATTTGTGGATGAAATGTTTAAATCACTTTTGATTTCTTGTAATAATTTGTTGATTTGTCCTGTCTTTAGTGCATGACCAAAAGCACTGGCAGAATTTTCATTCCAGAAAAATTTAGTATAACTTCCGTTTTGGTTGTTGCATTCCTTATTACTGTGAGTGTAAGGCGATCTTTTTCTTTTCTGTTTCCTTACTGACAAGTACATTAACAATCGCAGCGGACAATGATCGGGAAACGGACTGATACCTTCTACATTCATTTCAGATATGTCTTTGGGAGTCGTTCTGAACATATGAAATAGTCTACAACGCTGCTACCTTGTTGTATGTGGCATGTATATTTTCCTTCTAAATCACCCAGGGTCCTTCCGTTTCGAATAAGCAGATCATTGCTTATGCAGATATCGATTAGTTTGTGACCAAGTTTGTGAACAGTTTGGTCCATCGAGCATCTGTCGTTTACTCTATCAGTATAACCAGGGTAAGACGACAGGTAGGTATTATCATCGTTGTCTGTGTAAATATAATCAGTAACCATTCCTGTCCTTGCATTGAAATCGCCACATAAGATAATATTGCCTTTTGTAGAAAAATGTTCTATGTCGCTTTCCAACCTATCCCATATCTGGGGTGAATGCAGTTTACCGAAAGATGATGATACTGGTGGTATATAGCAACAGCCGATGTATGTGTCGTTTTCCTTTTCAGCTGTGTTTGGCATATGGATCCATACAAGATCGCAGTTGCTTTGCGGTAAAAATTGTATGTGTTCTCTTAGTTCATCTCTAACAAAGACAGATATTCCTCCTGAAGACTTACAAGCCCTTTTTTTTTTTTTTTTTTTTTTTTTTTTTTTTTCAAAAGATACTAAATCTATATTTCTTAACATCTTCATTGATCCTATGGTTTCTTATCAAACCACCGAAATGCACCAGGCAGCTGAACTAGTTTGGGCATTGGTACCGCTACACCACTTTTAGGATTACCATGACTCTAACATAGATCGTATGTCGATCGGAAAAAATGCCATGTTTTGTTTGCTTTGAATCCATGCATGACAAGATTCGACAAAACTAACTACATTTCTACTGATGGAAACTATTTTCCACCAATATATCACAAAGATTATTATCCTTGCTACTAATATCCTTACATCAAATCTTCAAATCTCTTTATGCAGTACACAACTGGTTCCTTCAAGTTCAACACACATTTCAAGTTATCCAGTTTACACCACATTAAATAGCCTTCTCTTGAACACTCTCCTAAGAATGACTACAATAAAATGACTGAAATGCATCCTCCTATGATCTCTTTGTGATGTCTGCGAGTGTAGACGCTTGTGTGTGTGAGTGTGTGTGTGTGTGTGTGTGTGTGCATCGAAATATCTTTAACTTATTACCGCATTTTACTTATACAGATCATTAAACGATTTGTGCACACAAGAAATTCTTTTCTCATTGATTCAAAACCTTACCTGACTTGCCTATTTATTAAACGTGTGGTAACTACTTTTTTTTTTTTTTTTTTTTTTTTTTTTTTTTTACCCGGACTTTCTTGGGTCGACCACCGTTTTATTTTGTATATAAATCACAATGCCAAATAAATAAATAGCGTTTATGGAATAAATACGACTTTTCACTCACTGATTTTGGGCTTGTTACAATAATATTGAAGGAAAATGTACAAGTCATACAATTAAGTGTACAAAACTTATGTTGTTTTTTTTTGTTGTTTTGTTTTTTTGTGTTTTTTTTTCACCTTCATTCATACACAATTCTAAGTCTGTCTGTTTCTTCATATATGGACAATCACGTTGCAAAACTTTAGTGTTGGAAGATTGTTTGGTTTGTCTGGGGGGTGGGGAGGGGTTGAGGGGGCCGGGGGGGGGGGGGGGGGTGTTCATGCTCTGGTGTGCTTTCTGTGTGCATATTTGTCTCTTTCTCACTTCTCATTTGATCATTTGACGTTATTTGTAGATGGAAGTGTTTTTTTCCATGTGAATTCGTCTTGTTTCAAATTCTCGTTCAAAAATAACCTGTAAGGAAAAGACTGATTTGGTCTTTTTATAGATACTGACACACATTTTACCCACTAAAATTATATTATTGATATACGCATAATTTCCTTTTAGATATGGCGAATTTTCAATCCCAAACAGGATATCTGTTTTATGTTTTTCTCGATAATAATGGATTCCTGGAGCAAAATTTGGAATAAATATTTCCTTTGTGCTTTCATAATTTAAGTGAGTTTCTTCCAAGAATACAACATCATATGATTGTAATTTGTTGATTGTTGACGCGAATACCATCTATTGTTTCTATGAAACCTTTGATATTCCATGAAAGAATGTTGATACGATTTTTATCTATGTCTACAGTTTATGTGAAATGCTCTATTGCCCGGTGGATCTACTTACATGCCCGCGTACATTCTATTGATCATAGTACGTATTGTGTAGTCTGTCATAATAAGACCATCCGGAGCGGGCTGAACGTCGTGAATATGGATGATAGCTGTATCCATCGTCGTTCTCACGGGAGGAGCGTCGTGTGCCGGGGAAGTAGCCATGTTCACCGTCGCCCTCCTCGAACGCTGAGTACCGTCTTCCTGTGAGGTGGTGGAAGTTATCGTTGTCCTCATGGCATGAGGGGTAGTGGCGTCGGTTGTATCTGTCAGACCAACCTCTCCTTGGCCTGTTCCGTGGATACTGATATTCTGTCTGTCTGTCGAAGTGAGGAAATGTGTTGAGTTCAGGTGTATGGTTGAAGTGTCTCTCTGCTCGACGGTGTCTGTTGTCGCTCCGGTTATTTCTCTTACGGATGACGGTATAGCTGTTGTAGTTTCTGCTGCCATATGTGTCCTTGTGCATGTAAGTTTTGTCTCTGCTGTTTCTATGCTGGGCGTCCTAAAGTCGTATGTTGTGTGAACGCCTTTTGGTAACGATCCTGGAGCTGTCGTGGATGTCCTCTTCTGTTGTCGTGTACAGGTCTGTACTGACGTCGTGGCCGTGTCTTTCCTGTCGGCTTCTCCCACAGCGTGTTGTCAAGATGTCGACCGATGTTGGCTGCCAGGAGACCAGCACCTCTTGTGTTAGGGTGTACATCGTCTTTCAAGTGATAATCTGCACGCAGGTTGTCATGACCCACGAAAGAGATGTTGTCCAGTTCATGAAGCTTTGTATACAGCAAGGCGTTGAACAAGTCTATTCTGTGACTTAGCTCTTTCTGACGTGTGGTTGTGGCCTTGCTGATAATGATCTTGCTGCTTGCTTTCATTTCTCTTCTTATTTGCTGAACAGCTGAGGTCAGTTTATTGCTGGCTGCTTCTGCGTCGAGATTTCTTAAGTCATTTACACCCACATGTATGAGGACGGCGTCAGGACTGTCGGAGGTGGTGTCAAAAGTACACTGTTCTGCAGTGGGTGTCTTCTTCATCATCACGTTCAGTCCATATGAATGACCGAGCCGCTTGGGGTCTACGCCACTAAATACTGAATCATGCAGTACAAGAACACGTGGCAAGTCTGAGTGGTTGAGCTCGTTGTCATCTCTGAGTATTGCGTTGTCGTCCTTGGAAACATCGCTGTGAGTATCACTGTCAGAGTCGTCTGTGTCTTCTCCTTGGGTCATGTTAAGCCAGCTGACATTGATGCTCTTTTCTTCTTTTTTGTCTCCTTGTGTTTTACTGCTACTTGAGGGGACGTGTGTTTCTTCATGCTGTGTATTCTGTTTTGTGGCGCTGGCTGAAGTATCTGTTTGTAGGTTTGTTTTTGAATCTTTGCTGGTGGACGGGACTGGGGTGTCAGGGAGAGCGTTCTGTTTCTTAAGCTTCGTATCTGTTTGTACTTCTGCTTCCCGAGTGGTTCGTGCTGATTTGTCAGTACCACGCCTCTCCTGTCTGCTATTTGATATGTTCAGGGCTGCGGTCAGTTTTTCAATCAGCTTCTGTGTTTTTTCTGCCTGCAATGAGTCAGCAATAAAAGATGACAGGTTGCAGACAGAGGACTCTAGATTTCGCAGAGTGGATGTCACCGTCTGATATTGGCTCTTCAGAACTTGTTCCATAAGTGTGACGTCCATGATTTTTGCGTCATCTTTAAGTACGTCATGCTTGATCAGATCTGTTTTAGTTGTCTGAAGCAATTCTTCGATATTTTCATCGAAGAAACATTCACTGCATGTCTTGCATGTATATTTCCGCTGTGTCTTCGCAAATATGCACAGTTGGTACACAGGGAGCTCAGTGCAGGCATAATGCACTTTTCTGGGGCAGTCAGAACATCGTAAGGTTCGTTCGTCTGTTGTTTTTCCACAAACGCATGCCCATTCTTCGCTTATTGTCATGTTTTGTAGTGTGTCATTTTCAGATTCAGGTTCATATTCATTTGCAATTTCATTTTCATATCCAATCTCGTTGTACTCACCAGCACCGAAAACCATCGGTTCACTGTGACCGGCGAGCTTCATTGCTGTCTCAGCCTCATCTAGGCTGTTGTAGGCCTTGTGTGCAGCTTGGGGGAATCCCGTTACTGAGCGTGAAGCATCGTTCCACGTCCGATCTTTCGGCCTTTACTGACTGCGTCTTTTCTGCCTTTCTTTGGTGACGACATTTCAGTTGATTTGATTTGAACATAATAAGATCCAGTTATTGACAATTAGAGCCGTAGAGCCTGTCCGACTGTTTCCATGTTGTTGACCGGAAGTGTGTAGGTGTGTAAGATGTTGATGATGATGATGTTATGTAGGATGTTGATGATGAGAATGATAGTGGTGATGGTGATGATGATGGTGATGGTGATGATGTGTAGCATGGTGATGATGATGTGTTGGATTGTGATGGTGGGATGATAATGGTGGTGGTGGTGTGTTGGATGGTGTAATGTTTTATGTCAACAAAAGCGTTGGATGGTGATGGTGGTGGTGATGGTGATGTTGATGGTGATGGAGATGGTGATGATGGTGGTGGTGATGTGTGTGTGTGTGTGTGTGTGTGTGTGTGTGTGTGTGAGTGTGTGTGTGTGTGTGTGTGTGTGTGTGGTCACATTTTGGTGTGTGTATGTAACATAGATGTAATGTTTTATGTTAACAAAAGCGTTTTTGTAAAGCACCTAGAGCAGATTTCTGGATAGCGTGCTATATAAGTATCAATTGTTATTATTATTATTATTATTATTATTATTATTATTATTATTATGTCATCACTGGTGCTAATTCATCACCACATCTACCTACTGTTGCTACTACTACTGCTGCTGCTGCTGTTATTGTTGTTGCTGCTGCTGATACTGTTGATGCTACTACTGTTGTTGCTGCTACTACTGATGCTGCTGCTGTTCCTGCTACTACTGTTGCTGCTGCTGCTGTTGCTGCTGCTACCGTTGCTGCTACAATCACTAGCATGAAGAGCAGCGTTTGGCTGTGGATGTGTGCAGAGAACGGGCAGGTGACTCAGTCTGTGGGTGTGTACAGAGAACGTCCAGGTGACTCAGGCTGTGGGTATGTGCAGAGAACGGGCAGGTGACTCAGGCTGTGGGTGTGTACAGAGAACGTCCAGGTGACTCAGGCTGTGGGTGTGTGCAGCGAACGGGCAGGTGACTCAGTCTGTGGGTGTGTACAGAGAACGGCCAGGTGACTCAGGCTGTGGGTGTGTGCAGAGAACGGCCAGGTGACTCAGGTTGTGGGTGTGTACAGAGAACGTCCAGGTGACTCAGGCTGTGGGTGTGTGCAGAGAACGGGCAGGTGACTCAGGCTGTGGGTGTGTGCAGAGAACGGGCAGATGATTCAGGCTGTGGGTGTGTACAGAGAACGTCCAGGTGACTCAGGCTGTGGGTGTGTGCAGAGAACGGGCAGGTGACTCAGGCTGTGGGTGTGTGCAGAGAACGGGCAGATGACTCAGGCTGTGGGTGTGTGCAGAGAACGGGCAGGTGACTCAGGCTGTGGGTGTGTGCAGAGAACGGCCAGGTGACTCAGGCGGAGTGGGTGGCTCGCTGGACGTGTGACTACGGCGACACGGGGGACTTCGCTCGCTACAAGTGGGACCAGGTGTCACAGGGAGCCACCGCCATCCCACGTGGGGCCTTCAACGGCACTGTGTTTGGTGAGTGCGGGATGGTGATGATGGTGATGGTGATGTGTTGGATTGTGATGGTGGGATGATAATGGTGGTAGTGTTGTGTTGGATGTTGGATGTTGATGATGGTGGTGATGGTGATGTTGATGGTGATGGAGATGGTGATGATGGTGGTGGTGATGATGATGGTGATGGTTATGATGATGGTGATGATGGTGGTGGTGGTGATGATGATGATGATGGCGGTGGTGATGGTGATGATGATGGTGATAGTGATGGTGATGATGATGGTGGTGGTGATGGCGATGATGATGGTGATAGTGATGGTGTTGATGTGTAGGGCGGTGATGATGACGACGTTGATGATGGTGGTGATGATGGTGATAATGATGATGGTGGTGGTGGTGATGATGATGATGTGTAGGGTGGTGATGGTGACGATGTTGATGATGATGGTGATGGTGATAATGATGATGGTGGTGTTGGTGTGTAGGATGGTGATGATGATGATGATGATGGTGGTGGTGGTGGTGGTGGTGATGGTGGTAATGGTGGTAATGGTGATGTGTAGGGTGGTGGTGATGATGATGGTGGTGGTGTGTAAGATGTTGATGATGAGAATGATGGTGGTGATGGTGATGATGATGGTGATGGTGATGATGATGGTGATGGTGATGGTGATGATGTGTAGCATGGTGATGATGATGTGTGGTTCGTCCGTCGGGATCGACGAGGACCATCTAGTCATCCTGGGGGTGGGTGGGTTGGGCTCTGTGGGTGCGCAGATGACTGGTCAGGCCAATCTGCGCCCAGAAGGTTCTGACGCAGTGTGGACAGGGGATGGTGGCGGCTGTCGGGGACTCGCTGGCACTGCTTTTCCTTGGCCTGTCTGCGTTGCTCTGCTGCAGCGATCCTGTTGGCCTCACAGGATTTGGCGCCTTTGTGGACAGCTGAACGCCACTTTGGTCTGTCCATTGCATTCAGTTCCCATGTGTCGTGGCTGATGTTGAAGGCCTTCAGAGAAGCTTTCAGAGTGTCTCTGAAGTGCTTCTTTTGGCCTCCATGTGAGCGCTTGCCATGTTGGAGTTCGCCGTACAGCAGTTTCTTGGGGAGCCGGTGGTCTGGCATGCGAACTACATGGCCTGCCCAGCGCAGCTGGGCCTGCAACAAGATGGTGTAGATGCTGGGCAAGTTTGCACGAGTGAGCATCTCTGTGTCAGGGATCTTCTCTTGCCACTTTATGCCGAGAAGTTTTCTGAGGCTGGTGGCGTGGAAGTGGTTCAGCTTTTTGGCGTGGCGTTTGTAGACCGTCCATGATTCACATCCATAGAACAGTGTCGTGAGAACTATGGCCTTGTATACTTTGAGCTTCGTCTCCAGGGTGATGCCTCTCCTGTTCCAAACGTTCTTATTGAGTCTGCCGAAGGCAGCGCTGGCTTTGGCAAGTCTGGCATTCACCTCGTCGTTGATGACAACTGTGCGAGAGAGTGTACTGCCCAGGTATGTGAACTTGTCCACCGCGTTCAGTCGTTGCCCGTTGATGAAGATGTTTGGTTCAACGTAAGGCTTTCCTGGAGCTGGCAGGTGCATCACCTCAGTCTTCTTTGTGCTGATTGTGAGGCCAAAGTTGTCACAGGCAGCAGAGAACTTGTCGACGCTGTGTTGCATGTCAGCTTCGGAGGCAGCATTGAGAGCGCAGTCATCAGCAAACAGGAAGTCGTTGACGGTGTCTGTCCTCACCTTAGTTTTTGCTTGAAGCCTCCTGAGGTTGAAGAGTGAACCATCTGTGCGGTACCTGATGCCAGTGCCTACGTCAGCGTCTCTGAAGGCATCTGTCAGCATGGCTGAAAACATGAGACTGAACAGGGTGGGGGCAAGAACACACCCTTGCTTGACTCCGTTGGAGACAGGGAATGGTTCTGAAGTATCTCCGTTGTCTTGGACTCGGGCCAGCATCCCATCGTGTAGTTGCCGTATGATGGTGATGAACGTTATGGAACATCCGTACTTCGCCATGATTCTCCAAAAGCCATCTCTGCTAACAGTATCGAAGGCCTTGGTCAGATCGACATAGGTGGAGTAAAGGTCGGCGTTCTGTTCCTGACACTTCTCCTGGAGCTGCCTGGCAGCAAGCACCATGTCGATAGTCCCGCGTTCTTTCCGGAAGCCACACTGGCTCTCTGGTAGGAGACCTTGCTCAAGGTGCGCTATGAGACGGTTGAGTAGCACTCTTGCCTGCGACAGACAGCAGGGATATTCCACGATGGTTGTCACAGGCCTGACGATTTCCTTTGCGCTTGTACAGGTGTATGATGGAAGCGTCTTTGAAGTCCTGTGGAACTGCCTCATGCAGCCAGATGAGCTGGAACAGCTGATGAAGCTTCTCAGTCAGCGCTATACCACCTTCTTTGTAGACCTCATCTGGAATGGAGTCTGAGCCAGGGGCTTTGCCACTGGATAGCAGACGGATAGCTTTGTGGATCTCCTCCAAAGTAGGAAGGGCATCCAACGATTCACTGACTGGCACCTGGAGGAGTCGGTCGATGGCTTCATCATTGATGGTGGAAGGGCGGTTCAGTACGCTGTCAAAGTGTTCAGCCCATCTCTCAAGGATCCCGTCCTTGTCAGTGATGAGGGTAGAACCATCAGCACTGAGGAGTGGAGCAGATCCAGAGGTGGTGGGACCATAGACTTCTTTCAGGCCGTTATAGAAGTTCTTCATGTCGTTCCTGTCTGCAAAGCCCTGGATCTCATCAGCTTTGTTGCTCAACCAGGAATCCTGCATCTGCCGCAGCTTTAGCTGGATGGTGCTGCGTGCGCTCTTCAGTATGTCTTTCTTTGACTGTGACTTGGGATCTTTAATGTGGGCTCTGTAGGCTTGGCGTTTGTCTGTCCCTCTTCCTGACGATGACAAAGTCGATGAGATGCCAATGCCCAGAGCGAGGATGCATCCATGACGTCCTGTTACGGGTAGGGAGGCAGAAGACGGTGTTTGTGATAAGAAGTTCGTGCTCGGCACATGTCTGGAGAAGTAGTTGACCATTGCTGTTACAGTTGCCAACCCCATGCTTCCCAATCACGCCTTCCCAGGAGGTGCTGTCACGGCCAACTCTCGCGTTTAAGTCACCAAGAATGAGGAGCTTGTCTGCGTTGGGAACAGTGGTGATGATAGCGTTCAGGTCCTTATAGAACATGTCCTTGATCTCATCCAGGTTGGTCATGGTGGGCGCGTAGGCGCTGACAATGGTGGTAAACTTCTTCCCGTTGCATAAAGGGAGTTTCATCGTCATCACGCGATCGTTCACTCCTTTCGGGGGGCCAGCCAGCTTGCCAACGAGGGTTGTCTTCACTGCAAGCCAACTCCAGCTCACGTCTCTCTTCAGGTCCGCGACCACTCCAAAAGAAGGTGTAGCCTGTGCCTCGCTCACAGAGTTCGCCTTCTTCTGCCAGTCTGGTCTCACTTAAGGCAGCGATGTCGATGTTGTACTTGGCTAGTTCACTCGCAATGAGTGCTGTGCGTCTCTATGGTCTGTCTGAGTCGCCTCTGTCCAGAAGCGTACGCACGTTCCATGTGGCAATGGTCATTGGGGTGCTCCTTGCTTTCTTCTTTCTTTCCTTTGTGTCGATCGCTTGACTAGGGTCCCCGTCAGCCGCGGTATGCTGACTAGGGTGGTGGGGAGCAGGCAATGTTTAGGGCACCTTTTCTAGCCCCTTCCTCATGCCATGGAGGTGAGCAGTGCTGTCCTGATGAGGGCTGCTTAATCACTCAGGGGGCTGCCGATCTCCACCGCTGCTCCAGTCGGTGAAAAACGACCCTATGGCCTGAGCCGCCTGTGTGCAGGTCCGCGGCTACGACTGCCAGTGTAACCACACCTGCCGCTTCGTCGCTCGCCTGTCGCCACAGGGATTGGGGAAAATGATGGTATGGGATGAAGGATGACTGATGACTTGCGCGATGACTTTGTTTATAGTGAGGAGGAGTTGCGCACCGTCGACCTCACTCTCTTGTCCAAGACCGTCTGTATTCAGTGGCAAGACGAGGTCAAGACGACTGGAGATGGAAACGGATGCAGTGGATGACCAGGATGTCCTCTTAGAGAGAAAGGGCGCTATACAAATGTACATTATTATTACATTATCATGATAAGAACTACTGACGATGTTATGAAATATTTGAATCAAACATACAAGGCTGGGTATGTCTGCTAGCTTTAGATTATACAAAAAAACTTCTATTCAGTTTCAGTAGTTTCATATCGAACTCCTTCAGAGTTTTCGGTTTTGGCAAAGAGATGAAAAAATGGATAGCGACTCTCAGTAGTGATGCATTCAACAGCATACATCACGGAGGGTGGGTGGATTTCTCGAACATTCCCCGTAACCTGCGGCCTTCCGCACAGCTGTCTTTTTTCACCTTTAGTCCTCATACTATGCGTTGTACCACTGGCAAACAAGATCAGAAATAGTAACGTAACAGGAATAGGATTACCACACCACAACGTACTGAATATATATATATATATATATATATATATATATATATATGTGTGTGTGTGTGTGTGTGTGTGTGTGTGTATATATACACACATATATATATACATATATATATTTTTTTAAGAAAAAAAAAGCAATTAGCTGATGACACAGCACCGTTTCTTCATGATCAGAAAGACATGATGTGTGCCTCTTCTATCATTACATAATTTTCAAGGTTTTCTGGTCCTTTTTATTATTATTTTTTTTAACCAGTCGAAAACTTGAGGCAATGAAAATGGGAAAGCATAACTACGAAGAAAATCTACCGTCCACCATCACAGACAAGATCAAGCTACTTGAACATTTCTTCAAAAACCGTGTTGAAGCAGAAGACAAAAAAAAAAAAAAAAAAAAAAAAAAAAAAAAAAAAAAAACCCTGAGAAAATACAAAATATGATAAAATCTCCGTATGCTAGGGACCTGAGAATACACGGCAGAATAGTTATAGTAAAGTGTTTTTTAATCCGTAATTTTTTATTTGTGATGCAATAAACTGGGACTGCCAGAAAAAAAAAAGTACTTACAGCAATAAATAGAACTTTATATACATTTATTTGGCAGAGAAAATTCTAAACAAAATGACATTTGGAAAGGTATAAAGGAAAATAATGGAAAGCAACCCTGAGCATGGTGGTATGAAAATGATAAAAATGTCAACAAATTATAAACATGCTCTCCCAGGGAGAGCAGCCCGAATTTCACACAGAGAAAACTGTTGTGATAAAAAGAAATACAAATACATACATACATATATATATATATATATATATATATACGTATGTATGTCCAGACGACATATATTATTAGCGGCTACTGACAGAAACAAACTCATTCACATCCAGCTTTTGGGATTTTCGAGATGCTGCCCTGTGGTCGACGGTACAGAATTATAAGGACGAAACCAATCGCTTTGCCAATAGCTTTTTCCCCAAAGCAGTCAGTGCGCTGTCTCGCGAACAAATCACGTATGATTAAAGAGAACTGTGCAATCAACAACTATTTACCTGAAGATAGTGCGTGCGTGCGCGCGTGTGCTCGCCGCGGTGTGTGTCTGTGTGTGTGTGTGTGTGTGTGTGTGTGTGTGTGTGTGTGTGTGTGAGTGTGTGCGTGTTTGCGTGCGCGCGTGTGTGTGTGTGTGTGTGTGTGTGTGTCTTTGTCTGTGTCTGTGCATGTATGTTTGTGCATAAGTTCTTATACTGATATGCACATGTATCTATCCTAAATTCTACTGTATCTGTGTTTATGTATGATTTTCGATTAATGTTTGTACCTTTTATGTTCTATACCCCCCGCACCCCCGGCTCACCCATTATTCCTTGTGATCCCGGTACACTTGGTAATCAAAACATATTCTATTATATATATATATATATATATATATATACATACATATACACACGTGTGTGTGTGTGTGTGTGTGTGTGTGTGTGTGTGTGTGTGTGTGTGTTGTATTTTGTATTTCTTTTTATCACAACAGATTAATTTTCTCTGTGTGAAATTCGGGCTGCACTCCCCAGGGAGATCGCGTCGCTACACTACAGCGCCACCCATTTTTTCTTGTTTTTTTTTCCTGCGTGCAGTTTTTTTTTTCCTATCGAAGTGGATTTTTCTACAGAATTTTGCCAGGAACAACCCTTTTGTTGCCGTGGGTTCTTTTACGTGCGCTGAGTGTATGCTGCACACGGGACCTCGGTTTATCGTCTCATCCGAATGACTAGCGTCCAGACCACCACTCAAGGTCTAGTGGAGGGGGAGAAAATATCGAGGGTTGAGCCGTGATTCAAACCAGCGCGCTCAGATTCTCTCGCTTCCTAAGAGGACGCGTTACTTCTAGGCCATCACTCCATGTCCTATATAGGTATGTATGCATCTTCATATATTATATTAATCTCTCTCTGTTTTCTTTTCCGTTCAACTGTACGTTGACTTGTGCATTTCAAAATTGTGGGAAAACACACGTCAGCAAAAAATGTCACCGGGTTGTGTGGGGAACAAGTCTATGTTCCTCCAGATCTATGTTCCCCAAAACGTTTTTGGTAGGTCTCTGTTCCCCCAGGTATGTACTCCCCGCCTATGCTCCCCCAGGTTTACAGTCCCCCAGGTTTATGTTCCCCCAAAACCTGTGTATGTTTAAAACCGTACATATTGGGAGCTGCAGTGGTCAGCAAAGGTTAACAATGATCAGTGGTCAGTGGTGGTCAGCGGTGGTCAGTGGTCAATGGTGGTCAGTAGTCCGTAGTGGACGGCGGTGGTCAGTAGTGGTCGGCAGTGGTCAGACAGCGGTCAAACACATAATGCGCAGATGTGACAACACAATGCAGTCTGAGCACTTTTGGACTGTGGTCACAAGTAGTCAGCAGCGGGGGACATAGACCTGGGGGAATGTACACCGGGCTGAAAAAAAACTTGGGGGAACCTAGACGGGGAAACCTAGACGGGGGAACATAGACGGGGAAACATATAGCTGACCCCGTGTGAAGTCCAATGAGACGGGAAACATATTCATGGTGATTGCATTTTGTCTTTTTAATGAGATGTTGTTTTCCAAGCGTCGTGTCATCAGCTATTATTTCATGGTGATTGCATTTTGTCTTTTTAATGAGATGTTGTTTTCCAGGCGTCGTGTCATCAGCTGTTATTTCATGGTGATTGCATTTTGTCTTTTTAATGAGATGTCGTTTTCCAGGCGTCGTGTCATCAGCTATTATTTCATGTCCCCTGGCCAAGAGAGAGACACGGACACGGACATTGTTTTATTGCCATTGACAATACTATCCTTTGACAAGGGGGGCAATGTATGAACAAAAGAATAAAGGCGGTGTACAGAGAAATTAACACATTGCTAAGAGTAAAAGAAAATCAACGACAAACAACAACAACAAAATCATAAAATACAACATAAGGGCCGAGAGAGAGAGAGAGAGAGAGAGAGGATACAGTTATTTTACCGCTCCCTGAAATGCTTATTTAGAATAATGATTCAGTCATATGACGCCCCCCCCCCCCCCCCCCCCCCCCCCCCCCACACACACACACCCATTGCTCCACCACACGTACTCGCAATCTCTTAATCTGACAGATCGTGGGCATTTTTTATTCAGGCTGCTGTTGGAAGACAAAGGCCACTGGCAGTCATGAAGCTTGTTTTCAACTGCTTCGTTGCATGTGTGTGTCTGGGCGTCATTTCTGTCCTGATATGTACTGCACTGGTTTTACAGGAACACACAATAATGCGGGTAAGTACTACACTGTAATAATGTCAATCTTTGAATTGATCGGTTATTATCTATACGACACGAACGGTTTGTTACTCCAGGACATTGAAAGAAAAGTGTCCAATGTGATCAACAGTGTCTTGTCAATAGGAACTTGTGTGTGTGTGTGTGCACCTTTACTTCCGTTTTACTGAGAAGAATGTCTGCTGGATGTTATGTTAGGATTTTCATTTGAAGAACTTTTTATCTTGCTTCTTTTGTGGCATCCTTGGCTCTTGACCATGCTGACCTATCGAAAGTAAAAGCAAATGTCCTGTTAAAAGAAGATGTCCATGGGTTACTGTCTCTTCACAAACGAGTAATATTTTCTCAATAGTTTTAGGTTTTGTGAAGTACTGATGAACTTCATATATACATAGTCATCCTTGACTTTGTGTATCCAGTGAATCCATGCTTTTGGAATATTGTGATTTAGAATAGTATTTTCAAGCAGTCAGTTTGCTTTATGGCTTCGATAAGTCGTAACAAAGTGGCTGAACAGATCGGATATGTATTGGCACTGTGCGCAGTGCAGACTGAAGGTCCAATCAAAGACAACATTTTAGAAAAGACCCCTTACTGTCTGAATCTGTGAAAACGCACGCTTCTCTTCAAAATCTAGGAACGTTTCACTGCACAAGTCGCCGGAAGTTTGCTTCACTTTCAAATACTCGGAAGTCTCCAAACAAACGCACATGTGTATAGTACGAGTTAAGTGTGTCAACTTCTGGAACACAGTTCAAGAAGATTCGTTGATTTAGGCGACAGTTTGTGGACATTATACGGTAAGTGATGAGGTCTATGCACAAATCTTTCTCCAAAGAAAAACAAATTGCGGCCATCGTCACCTCTATTCCGAAACATGTAGTCCCGAACTGTCCATTACCTTCCTTGTCAGAATGTTTTTCCTTATTTAAAATGTTCTCTTTAGTTTGACACAATGCTCAAGTGGATAGATTCCATCTTCCAGCACTTCCGCTCGCTTGATGTTGAAGAGCTTGTTACACAAACTTTACGACAAGCCACCCGCCGCTCCATGTTGAAGAGGCTGTCCTGCCCCTTACCTCTCTGTTAGAGATGATAATGACATTCGCGCAAGTGTGGATGCTCAAGACCAGTCGCTCCGATTCCACCCAAACGGTCTTGAAAGGCGGTAGCTCTTCGTATAGAGAAGGTAAATAATAATAATAATAAAAATAAAATAAAATAAAATAAAATAAAACGGTTCCGCGATCCTGGGTGCCAGGCTCAGGCACGTCTGTTGCCATTCCCTAAATCTGTAGCCATTCCCCAAATCTGTAGCCATTCCCCAAATCTGAAGCCATTTCCCATATCTGAACCATACCCTAAATCTGTAGCCGTTCCCCAAATCTGTACAATACCCTAAATCTGTAGCCATACCCCAAATCTGTACAATACCCTAAATCTGTAGCCGTTCCCCAAATCTGTAGTCATACCCTAAATCTGTAGCCATAACCTAAATCTGCAGTCATAGCCCAAATATGTATCCATTCCCCATATCTACTATTCCCAAAATATGTAGCCATTCCCTAAATCTGTAGCCATAGCCCAAATATGTAGCCATTCCCCATATCTGTACCATCCCCTAAATATATAGCCATTTCTGTAGCCATTCCCGAAATATGTAGCCATTCCTCATATCTGTAGCCATTCCCCAAATCTGTAGCCATTGTCCATATCTGTAACCATAGCACAAATTTGTAGCCATTTCTATAGCCATTCCCCAAATCTGTAGCCATTCCCTAAATCTGCAGCCATTCCCCATATCTGTACCGTTCCCTAAATTTGTTATAAATTTTGCGTTTGGCAATATGTTTTTGACTGAGCGATTTAACGCATGAATGCATGTTTCTGTGTTCATGGCAGATTTTGTCAACCGATTTTAAAGTTCCTTCGTGTGTGTGTGTGTGTGTGTCTGTCTGTGTGTGTGTGTCTGTGTGTGTGTGTGTGTGTGTGTGTGTGCATGTGTGTGTGTGTGTGTGTGTGTGTGTGTGTGATATGTGCGTACACATGTGATGTTGATAACAGGCTCGTCCTTCTCAAGTCAGAATGGAGGGAGACGCCTCAGTGTCACACCTGAACAGTGTTGGGATGTCAGTACAGGGACAGTCCTCGGCGAATAAAACGATCCCAGTGAAGGTGCTACCATTTATTTACATTCATGAATTTCGTTCATTTTCGGTATATATTCATCTACTGTAATGGGTGAATAATCTAAATTTTGTGTTTAAGGTTGTTGAATAAAGAATAACAAAATCAAGCATAGAAATGGTCACAGGGGAATTTGAATACAGGTACAAAACGGCGCTGATGCCTGTGAGCTCAGTAAATGGTCCGAAGTCTTGGTTTTCAACTTCAATCAGTATGATTGTCGACTATGGGATTTCCTATAATCTAAAAACAGGTGGTTTAATGGTGTCTCCACAGCGGTTCATGATGTTTCAGGTGGAGCTATTTCCTAACTGGACAACCACCAATCCCCATGATAAAAGATTCACTCGTCGTATATTCATCTACTCTGCCATTGTAGCTCTGCACAACGTACCGCCTTATGGTACGGAGATTCATTTTGCCATCTTCCAAGATGGTAGACGGCTTCTGAATCTGACGTGCTGCGCAAAACACTCTGACACGGACGAGGTCTACATTGGACATCAAGCCAGATTGGATTTCTCCCTATCAGAAATCTTGCCAGATACCAATAAACGTGATTTACAGCTTGTGGGGGCCGTTTACAGCTGCTGGTTCCCCCTTTCTTCCCGGCGGATGAACGGTGCTCACGCGACGCTGACGTCAACTTCATGTCCAAGAGACCTGAGCCAGTATCTACCTGTCCACCAACCTGTCCGAAAACCAAGTGGGTTGGCCGTTTGCGCCAAGATCGCTTACGGCCTGAGGTTAGATCCGAACAAGCTGGTGGAATGGTTTGAAATGCAGCGCCTTCTGGGAGTTGACCGAATTCAGCTGTTTGACCTGAACAACACGGACATTGTGCACAAGGTCTTTAAGCATTATCAGGATTCAGGACTGCTGGATCTCCTGCCTTATAAATTACCAGGTGAGTATTCATCCTTAAAACTATATTATGAATGATCAGTTGTCTTTGCTTTATTTCAGGCAGCAGAAAACAATGGGATGAGCATGATGCAGATGCTGTGTGTAGCACAGTAGAGTAAATTTATGTTGTTGTTGTCATTGTCGTTGTTGTTTTAATTAAGTTTGTCTGATGCTGTTCAGCTTTATTTCAAGAAAAATACTTTATTTGTTTGTTTGTTTGTTTTGTTTGTTTTTTAAAGTCCAAACAGATTCCATCATTCACAACCAGATGACGGGCGCAATACCCGAGTGACTAAAGGGTCCCGGGTTCGAATCTCGGTAACGGCGCCTGGTGAGTAAAGGTGGAGATTTTTCCGATCTCCCAGGTCAACATATGTGCAGACCTGCTAGTGCCTGGACCACCTTCGTGTGTATACACAAGCTGAAGATCGAATACACACGTAAAAGATCCTGTAATCCATGTCAGTGTTCGGTGGGTTATGGAAACAAGAACATACCCAGCATGCACACCCCCGAAAACGGAGTATGGCTGCCTGTATGGCGGGGTAAAAACGGTCATGCACGTAAAAGCCCACTCGTGTACAAACGAACCCTCAGATTGAAAGTCCAACGCTTTGACCACTCGGCTATTGTGCCCGTTAGAAAAATCAAATGCTGTTCAATGCACGGACCAAGAGCACGAGATAACATTGCAAAACGGTGAGCGGTGACCTCAGCCTGCAATGTTCATACAGTGTCATTGTCTCTCTGCCCAAGGAAAAGCATTAACTAATTTGATATACGAAACCATATTTTTCGCTCATTATTTCATTTCTAATCCATGCGTATACTTTTAAAATTTTCTTGCGTTCGTTATTCATCGTTCTCTGAGATCCATCAAAAACACATTCATAATTAGGTGGGTTTTTTGTTTGTTTGTTTTTTTGTTTGCTGCCCCGTCATCTGCACCGTTTCAGTGGCATTACTCCCACGCCGCTCATTCCGAGTCCCCCATACACGGCCACATCCAGTGTTATCAATCCGCAGGGAACCATCGATGTTAGGTTGCCAGGAGGCCACACACCAGAGGAGACCCTGCACTGCTGCTGAGTGAGCGTCCTTCCCAGCGTGGAGACCGCCACCACGTCCTTCAAACAACATCCCCCCATGAATCTGACAACACTGAAGACATTGACAGGACTCACCCCAAGCACGGAAGTGGAGGGGTATCGAAACTGAGGTCACCATGACAGCAGGGCATGAAAGGCCACAGACTTTGAGACTTTTTTGTATATATTGGCAATGGCGAAGGAGGAGGATGACGATGATGATGATGATAATGTTGCTATGGAGGTCCATTTTTGGTTTGGGACTACGTGACAAGGCTGTACTCTACGTTTCCTTTCATAATGATGTCCAGGTGTCAACCAGGCCCAAGAGATACAGATACTTGCAGTGTTCGTCAGGTAATTAGAGCAACATACCCAAAGACGCACCCGTGACGTAGATGATACTTGACTGTGTGGTCCCAGTCTCCCCATTTAAGCCTTTAGCACACTCAACTCTGGGTAGGAGCCGGCCACGGGCCGAAAATTCCACCTCCACCTTTTTTTCTGAGATATTGTCTCTGTGTGTCTGTCTTTTTGACTCTGACATGGTGTAATCTTTTGTATCCCCCACCCCACTTGAAAAGTGACAAGAATGTGAAGCGTTAAACACTTATCTGAATGGTTTGAGATTGTGACAGACTAAACACACAGACTGACAGACAGACAGACAGACAGACACACACACACACACACACACACACACACACACAAACACGTTTTCCATCTCTACAGCGTTACTTTGCTCCAAATCTAATTTTCATAATTCAAAGCATGTCTTGTTCACTTTTACGCTCACATATCTTCTCGGCAGATGCATAAAATATTAGGCCTACTTTGCTTTTTATTTCCACCAGTAAGACTTTGAAGAACGCAACTGATCATACACTTGGTACTGAATAGACTAATCTGGACTTTTTTAATATTGATTATATTGACACTGGCTATTAATGCTTTAATATGCATTTATCACATTGTGTATCTTTTTTCAGAGAATTATTAAATTTCCGAAATGGTCTGTCCATTTCTAACATTTCTTTCTTGGGTGATAATATTAATGAGGAGCAGTCTGATCTTTAACGTGCCTGAATACTACAATTCCTCAGAAACTAGAAAGTGGTCGAGGCGTGCTGTCTTTACAATGTGAAATTTTCTCAATTTTCTCTCTCCACGTATCAGCCAAATCAAACCCATATATAAGGTTGTTTGTCCCCTTCACAACTTCCATCATCACAACCACACCACATTTTACCACTTCCATCATCACAACCACACCACATGTCACCACCTCCATCATCACAACCACACCACATGTCACCACCTCCATCATCACAACCACACCACATTTTACCACTTCCATCATCACAACCACACCACATGTCACCACCTCCATCATCACAAGCACACCAGATGTCACCACTTCCATCATCACAACCACACCACATTTCACCACTTCCATCATCACAACCACACCACATTTCACCACTTCCATCAGTGTCTTCAGGGCGATGTGGAGCTGGGTCAGCTGTCACTTCTCACACTTCAGCTCCTCCTCTCTCTTCGTGCTTTCCTCTGTGTCCTTTCTCGGTGACTCGTTTTCACTTTGAAGACTGAACACTACCCCCTCATTTCTTCAACACTTCCAGTCAGTTTTGATATCAGTCGTCCATTGGAACAACAATTGCTCTTTCGTTACTGCAGAGTGGGTGGAAGCCGACATCTTCTCTGCATCAGATGTATCCTCTGACGACGATCTTTAAAACACAGCAGCATTGTGCAATTTGTTTTTCTCGCAAATTCATTTGTTTGCAGAAAAGCGTCTTCTTGAAATGAAATATTTAGTTACACCAACCCCATGGATTCCTGTCTTGGTGCTTTCTTGGTTGTAGTGGGCCGAGTGATGGCGGACACAGAGTTATAAAGACTGGAGTCAGCCTGTACTGTGGAACATCTTGCCTTCCTTTCCTGTCACCGTGACTAAAGAGCAGCAGGCAACTTCTTTCTCTGTTCTTTTTTAAATTTTCATCAGGAATTCAGTCCATTGCTCCGGGTGACAAGCAGCAGAAGATTACTGCATTCCCTGTCACGCACACAGAAGATTTGGATTCAGCTGTCACCAGTCTCATAGTGATGACAAATTGTATCGTCCTCACTGGGCCCTTTACAGTGCTCTTGCTGTTCATGTTGGCCGAGAATCGGGAGCGGCAGAACACACAGACCCAGCTTGCTGAACGTCTTCTACGCTGGACAGTGCAGGAGAGGAGGCACCGTGTCACAATCGGTCAGGCCTTCCACTTCTGACCCTGTGTTCACCAGGGATCAGGGTTCGAAGCCCCTTTCGGCATGGTGCTGTGTCCTCGGGAAAGGCATTTTCTTTTCTCCGGTTTTCCTCACTCCACCCAGATTCAAACTGCTACCGGACCAGACGGTGAAGACTAAAATGGCGGAAGGAGAGGACTGGGTCCCGCCTTTCTGTGCCCAGCTGTAGATACAGGAGATAGGAATTCACTTCCTGATAGTTGTACAATACTGCGGGACCTTTCTGCAACCTCATTTAGGAGAATGGAAATGGCTAACGAATTCAGTGTAAAATAACCAGCAGTTTTCAATCAGAGCTTTTGAATTATGTATTCCAACATACCTTCCTTTTTTCCTTACTTCCTTTCTTGCTTCTTTCCTTCCTTCCTTCCTTCCTTCCTTTCTTTCTCTCTTCCTTCCTTCCTTTCTTTCTCTCTTCCTTCCTTCCTTCCTTCCTTTCATTCTCTCTTCCTCCCTGCTTTTCTTTCCCTGAAACTTTCTATATTTCTGTCTTTCTGTTCCTCTGAAACCTGAACAAGGCCTGACAAGCGTGTTGGATTATGCTGCTGTCAGGCCTCTGCCTAGCAGATGTGATGCAGCGTATATGCATTTGTCCGAACGCAGTGATGCCTTCTTGAGAAAATAAAACTGAAAAAATGCCTTTTTTCTTTTTTATTTATATTTTTGTTTGTTTGTTTGTTTTTTCAAATTCTGTCACCTCATCGACGTTGTATCTAATGTGGTTGTTCTCTGTCCATGAAGGACGCCCATGGGGTCGCTTCGTTCTAAAGGACGGCAGAGACTGGACGCGGTACGGTGACGACAAAGAACTACCCGTTTGGGACTGTCGTTTACGTCTGGCTGGCTTCAAGTACGTCTCCACCGTGGACATGGATGAGTTCATCTTCCCACGTGGCTTCACCAGTCTCAAAGCTTTCCTGAGGGTACAGCCATTCACACATGAGCACATGTCACGCACGTGCACCTTTGCACGTGTACATACACACACATGCAGGCATACATTCACAAACATTCGCACGTGCGCACACGTGCACGCACGCACGCACACACACACACACACACACACACACACACACACACACACCGTTCATATTCTGCTTCTACCAGGCGTTCCATTCATCATAAACAGACATGCAGACAAAGACGGACAGACATACAGACATACAGACACATACACACACACACACCTATAAACACACACAGACGCACATATACATACACCCACATGTTTGCACGCGCTGTCCTGCACATATACAGACACAGAAAGACACACATACGCAAATGCGCATGCTTCTGTATAAACGTAAATTGCTGATTGCTAAATTCAGTCTACTGCTCTAAAGAGACAGAGAAAAGAAGATGCACAGATAGAATGATTGATTGACATTTAATCAGTTCATGGCTGTGTGTGTACAAGCGTGCTCGTTTTTTCACACACATAATTATGTTCCTTTACGTATGTTTTACACGCTGTGCCTCTGCTGAAGTGTAAGAATGGTTGATAACGATCTAAAGAAGATGGTATTGGAGTCGTATTTGCAAGGGAAGGGCGTAGATGTGTGTGTGTGGGAGGGGGGAGGGGGGTGTGCGTGTGGGGGAGTGGAGGTGGGGGGGGGCTGGGTAGGCGTGCGTGGGGGTGTGGGGGTGGGGGTTGTGGGTGTGATAGAAGAAGAAGAAGAAGAAAAAGAAGAAGAAAGCTTCAGTATTCTTTAGTGGCTTCAAATATAATGATTTGATCTGCACAAGGAGTGTAAAATTGACACTCATCACAAAATCACAGAAAACAATGGCGGCTGAAGCAAGCTCCCGCCCCCCACCCCCCTAACCCCACACCACCACATGGTGGATTTTTCTATAAAAAGTGTTGCCAGGGACAAACATTTTGGCGCCGTAGGTTCAAATTACGTCCGCTTTGTGTATGCTGTACACTGAACCTCGATGTATTATCTGATCCAAAAGATTGTTTAATGAGTGTTTCTTACACATGCGCACACACACACACACGCACACACACACACACACACACACACACACACACACACACACACACACACACACACACACACACAGACACACACACACACACACACACACACGCACGCATGTGCATACGCACGCACGCAAATACGCACAGACACACACACACACACACACACACACACACACTATACACATTACATTCCTTACTTGAAATGAAACAGGTGCTTCCACTGCAACAACTACTTTCGCCTGCTACTGTAATTTACTGACAACACTCTTTCCGCCTGTCAGTCTCTGTTTCTCTCTTTGTCTCTTTCTATAGACTTTTTAAAACATCGCATGTGATTGAACCATACATTGAGTTAGGATTGAACAGATATATAAAATGCGCATTGACAAAATTTAGATTCGGTGTTTGTACTATTGCTTCTCATAGTTTCAGACATAGTGTTTTACATGAACATATGTATACATGCCGTTGATGCAGTCTGGGTTAGGAAGATGAACTGCATTTTTTGCTATGTTGCCCTACTTTGAGTGACCTTAGACAAAGACTGATTCAACCAAAATATTATAGGGATCCGTCTAATAATTTTATGTTTAATTTACTCATGTCTTCAAGACAGGAATGTACTCTGTATAACTTAGCCATATATATACACGAAGCATTGAAGCGATTACGTACAGTTACGTCGTGAATGCTGTTGAATATTTGTGTTAACTATTTTTGATTGATCTGAATTGTCGATTTACTGTCATGTCATTTTCTCATTATCATTTATTAATGAATCCCCATTCAGTAAGGGGCTCTGGCCTTATCTGGATGAAACATTCGTTCGTTTGTTCGTTCGTTCGTTTGTTTGTCTTTTTCTTTCCACGGGCCTCTTTTCCCCGCTCTATGTCTTCATGTGAAAGTCGCCTGAGCAAAAAGGAAATCCCCACTACATAATATGTTTTGTCTCTTGACAGCAACAGTTTGACAAACAGAAAATCGCCGCCGTCCTGAAATTCAAGCCTGTGTTTTTTCTGGACCACTGGGGCCCTGTGGACCCTAACGCTTCTCTGATATTCCTGCGATATTTGAACTGTACAGACCCCAAGAATGTTGTGATCAAGACTGCCTATCTTCCTGAGCGAACGCACCAGGCTCACACACACGATGCTTATCCGTACAAACCATTTACAGCGTGAGTGCAGTGTGTGTGTGTGTGTGTGTGTGTGTGTGTGTGTGTGTGTGTGTGTGTGCGTGCGTGCGTGCGTGCGTGTGTGCGTGCGTGCGTGCGTGTGTGCGTGTGTGTGTGTGTGTGTGCGTGTGTTTGTATGTGCGTGTGTGTGTGTTTGTGTTTGCTTGACGGTTAAATCTTTCATGGCTGCTCATATTCGTCTTTTGTTTGCCCAAAGGGCAGGTTGACATGCACAGGAAACGACAGGTTGTGTTGAATTCGTGCCTTCCTACCCCACACCATCCCAAAACAGTCTTTTTTAAGGTTATCAATTAATAAACTGTACTGATGCTTTTCCTTTTCTTTGTGGAAAACGAAAACATATGGGCCTTCATTTATTATTCACTCTATTGTCACATTTCAGCATCATAGACAGATAGATACATAGATAGATATAGATAGATATGTATACATATATATATAAACACTCGACAGAAAGACAGAGAGAGGGGAAAATATATTCAAGTCATTATGTCTTCGTTTTCAGTAAAGTTGGGGAAGAATCCTGTAAACCGGCGATTTCTCTGTTGCGAGTCCCCCTTATTTTAATCAAAAAAAGATTTCCTTTGTCTTCAGAGTTGAGTTCTTGTCATTTCCCAATGCAAATCTCAGAGAAAAACGAAAGAGAGAAAAAGAAACGAGAAATGGGAGCGACAACAACGACGATCATTATAATGACAGTGGCGTTAGCGAAGACATCAACAATAGACGGTGAAGGTGATGACACAAAACTGGTTTAAAAAATGTGTATGTGTATGAGTGAGTGAGCTGGTGAGTGGGTGAATGAGTGTGTGTGTGTGTGTGTGTGTGTGTGTGTGTGTGTGTGTGTGTGTTTCCTTTTGTGTGTTTATTTGGCTGGTTGATATATACTTTAATTTCACTTTGTTTCTCAAAATGATATTTTCATGTTCTGAGTGTCTTCCATGAAACTGAAAATCTATTTCCAGTGCAATCTTATATGCGAAAGCATGCTGACACAAACAGATGAAGCATGAAATGAAGCACATTCTAAATAAATGTGTCAGAAAAGTTTGCATCACAACAAACATCAAAACTATTTGGTCCAGTTTTCACGCACCCAACACGAGGATAAATCATTGTGAAACATATTTTTTTCTATCGCATTTATGTAGATAGTTGAATCATTTTGATGTTATTACCTGTTACATCCCTCGGGAAATATTCGGTTCAAGTCTTATTATATTATATTATATCATAATATATCATATTATGTTATGTTACATCATATTATCAATGTTACATTACATTGTATTGTATTACGTTATCTTATACTATATTATACATGTTATATCATATCATATTATATTATATTATGATATATTATATTATTTTTTCTGTTTGAGTTATGTACATTGCCTTGATTTTGTTGCTTGCTATTGATTCCGATGTTGAAGTTGAGGTTAGTGCATTGCAGTGATCCATCTTATGTGAAATACAATAAATAGATGTATTTCAGTTTCACTACTGATGATGTCTTCAAGAACACCACTGCCGTTATCATTATCGTCATTATCGTCGCCCTCCTCTTTCTCTTTTCTTTTCATCTCTGATTTTTCACTTAGATGTGCCTTGGGAAAAGACAAGAATCCAGCCCCGATGACAAAAGGAATTCTTATATATATATATATATATATATATATATATATATATATATATATATATATATATATATATATATGTTAAAATAAAGAAGACTTCCCAGGATTTCTCACACATCTCTCGCAACTGAGAGAAAAGGTGGGAGGGGAAGGACCACGATTTCTCGCAATCCCACGATTTCTCTTAAAGTGAAAGGATTCGTGGAGGCGTCCCCGGCCATTTCTCTCAAAGTGAGAGAAATCGTGAGATTGCGAGAAACTGTGGGCTTACAAATCTGAGTTTAACTATTAACCTAAACATGCTCGCTTATTAAGTGAAGATTGATTTGCATGGACCTATCTTTTATAAAGAATACGTCTATCTCAAAGGCCAACATGACTTGGAAGGAATAAAACAGCAGGCTAGGTCTGTGCCGGACGAGTGTATCCCCGGGGACCGCTACGGTAGCCGGATTGGCCTAGCTGGAGATGAGAACACACCAGTGGACTGCGCCCCATTCCCCCTATCAATTAATAGCACATCCCTCAGTAGCCCAGCTGAATTGGGCCCAACAGCAACCACCCACAACACGACAGTTTTCATCAGCATTCTGATGTTGGTCGTCTAGTGGAAGAAGAAGAAGAAGGTTTTCCTGAAATCCCTAAGTGGAGAAATACCAGACACGACATACTGGGATCAGTAGTAACACAGGGGATTGAAAGGAGCGCTGGGCAGTAAATGACAAGACTGAACAAGAGAGGCAAGGCCATCAAGACTCACTTGTGATACACTTTTAAAAAACCAAACTTTTAATCGTTAAAATGTGTTCAGTATTTGTTATTATAAAACTTCGTGTTAAAAAAGAAAGAAGATAAAAAGGCCTGAGCGCAGATTCGAACCCAGCGTGCTCGGGTGGGAAGAAAATGTGTTAGTCACTGCACTATTGCGGATCTAACAATGACGTTCAAAAATCAATATATAAACATGCTTTTTTAAGGGCGATAAATCGATTGCGGAATTCGAAGTGGTAACGCTGTTTGAATCATGCTATTTTGGTGTATCTCAGGCATTTAATAATTCTATAAAGTCTGCGGTAAAGGAGACGTTGCCATCGCTGTAACCACACTGCAGCATTTAGCCGTTTTCTCTGGATCTAGATAGATGAATGACAGGTTTAGTTACACTCACCGGGAAAGTAGGACAGGATCGATTCAATTTCTCTTTTATGTTTAATTTAGTTTTAATTGACTATCCACTTTAAAATATTCATATGCAGTACACACGTCTATGATGTAGTCTGTGTAACTGTATGTGTTCTGTCCAGAATTTGTATTTCTTTCCATTTAATTGCGAACAAGAAAAATGAGGTCACGCCACATTTTAACAAAGCATCGCCTTCGCTACTGCAACTGAGATGCGGTTTTCGGGTGTTTACGGAATCTCGGAAATAGCCTCAACGAAATAAACCGTTAATGATACGGGAAACACGGATTAATATGTGGGACTTGCGACCTATTATTCGTATGATTGTGAAGATTTTTTCCTCCTATTTTTTAGCCAAATTTCGTATTCACGGACAAAGTATTTCCAGAGAAAATGGCAATGTTAAAATTTACCACACACACACACACACACAGAGGTAACCGAACACTGGGTAATAATAACATTGACTCACGTTGTTTACATAAGTGAGTCAAAAACTGGACACAGCACCACAGACCCAAAGGCCAACTCGCCCCATAGGCTGCAGCACTAAGAGCCAGGGCAATCTTGCCTCCTAGTTTGAGAGTCTTAGTCCTTCACAAAAGACTAAGCTGTAAATGATTTCCCATTGCAATGGATAAACCATTGAGAGAGAAACAATATCATCTATATGTATACCCAGCATGCACATCCCCGAAAACGGAGTATAGCTGCCTAT
>NC_134887.1:21190242-21195242 GCF_041734735.1 Babylonia areolata
CTGTCTCTCTCTCTTTCTCTCTCTCTTCTGAGTTTCTGAGTTCTCTGTTTTCTACCCTCTCCCCCTCTTCATTCTCTTCATCTTCCGAGCGTCAACTGAATATAACTGTGTCTGCGAAAATGACGTTTTAGATATTTACTACATTTTACCCTTAACTTGATCATTCAACGGACAATCCATGTAGGTGTGTAGGTATGTAGGTGTGTAAATATGCGTATTAATGCTCTCTCTCTCTGTGTGTGTGTGTGTGTGTGTGTGTGTGTGTGTGTGTGTGTGTGAATATGCGTATGTATGTTTTGTGTGGGGTGGGGAGGGGGCGTGGGGGTGAGGGTGTATGGGGGGAGGGGGGTATGTGTGACACAATATTTGCTATGTTTTTATTTGAAGTCCCTTTTTTTTAGTTTATGAATGTCGAATTTGTTGATATCGTTACTTTTGCTTGTTATTGCTTGATTTTTCTTCGTTTGCTTTAAAACAAGGATAATGAAGAATATTTCTGTCATATTTCAGCGCTATGACACATTCTAGTGAGTATACTTCACCTTTCTCTTAGTTTCTTTAATTAAAAAAATATCCATCGGGCCATTGTGAATACGATGATTTCCAGCTTGCTATAAAAGAAAGTAAGAACAAGAAAGGTAAGGCTTTCAAGACTCACTTGTGATACACTTTAAAAAAAAATCTAATCGTTAAAATGTGTTCTGTATTTGTTATTATAATGTTTCGGGTTAAAACAAAAAGAAAAAAAAAGTCCTAACGGCAGATTCGAAACCCGTGTGTTCGGATGAGAAGAAACTGTCTTACCCATTACACTATCGTGGCTCCTTAACTGAAGTTCAAAAATATATAATTTAAACATGCTTTTTTAAAGGGCGATAAATCGATTGCGGTATTCGCAGTGAGAACACTGTTTAGATCATATTATTCTGGTGTATCTTGGGCATTCAAAAAATCTTTAAGGGCAAATAAAACTTCTTTTTAAGTCCGCGGTAAAGGAGACGTGGCTATCGCCGCAATCACACTGCAACATTTAGCCGTTTTATCTGGATCTAGATAGATGTACAAGTTCAGTTACACCCGGTCGACACGGTCGATCCAATATCTCTTTTATATTCATTCTAGTTTTATAAACCGGCACTCCCACCGCTCCCTTCCGGGACTGGTGAGGCGGGTGGCTAGACACCCTTATGGAATTAAAAACGAGATCCATAAAAGGGCGTCAGCTCAGGAGAGCCACCAACGGCCATCTAGCTCCACCGTGCTGTGTGCATGCCACACGCAGTTGGCCCCCGGGGTGTGTCTACCCATGCATGCGAAGTCTGGATCTGGCAGAATCTGCGGAAGAAACCTATCGGTTCAACGGAGAGGAAGGCGGTTACAGCAACGCACTGTGGAGTGCAGATAGCAAGATGAGACACCGAAAGGATATCTTGGTCATCCACTGCATCCGTGCTCATCCTCCAGTCGTTTCGACTTAGTCTTGCCACTGGAAATTGGTGGACAAGGACGAGAGAGTGAGGTCGACGTTGCGCAACTCCTCTTCACTTTAAACAAACTCATCGCGCAAGTCATCAGTCATCCTTAATGACCTTTCATCCTTCATCATTTCATCACCCCCAAGTCCTGTGGCGACAGGCGAGCGACGAAACGACAGGTGTGGGTACACTGGCAGTCGCAGCCGCAGACCTGCACGCAGGCGGCTCAGGCCATAGGGTCGTTCTTCGTCGACAGGAGCAGCGATGGAGCTCGGCAGCCGTCTGAGCGTCTGAGCAGCTCTCTTTAGGAATGCACTGCTCACCTCCCTGGCATGAGGAAGGGGCTAGAAAAGGTGCCCTAAAAATTGCCTGCTCCATATCACCCTGGCCAGCATTCCGCGGCTGGCGGGGACCCTACATCAGCGGGCGAAACAAAGAGAAAGAAAAGAAAAAGAACAAGGATCGTTCCTATCACCATTGGTGCTTGGAACATAAGGACTCTCCTGGACAGAGATAACGCGGACAGACTCCAAAGGAGAACGGCACTAGTTGCATCCGAACTCGCCAGATACAACATCGACATCGCAGCCTTGAGTGAGACTCGGCTTGCAGGCGAAGGCGAGCTCTGTGAACGGGGATCTGGTTACACCTTCTTCTGGAGTGGACGAGGAAGCGAAGAGCGACGTGAGGCTGGCGTTGGTTTTGCAGTAAAAACAGCACTTGTCAGTAAGCTAGCTGGAATCCCAAAGGGAGTCAATGATAGGCTTATGACCATGAAACTCCCACTGGCATCTGGCCAGAAGCACCTCACCATTGTCAGTGCCTACACCCCAACCATGACCAACCCAGATGAAGTAAAGGCGAAGTTCTACGAGGACCTTCACTCTGTCATTGCTGCCATCCCTAAAGCAGACAAGCTCATCATTCTTGGGGACTTCAATGCTAGAGTTGGCTCTGACTACATTTCCTTGGATGGAGTGATTGGAAAGCACGGTGTGGGCCACTGCAACCCAAATGGATTGCTTTTGCTTCAGACCTGTGCAGAACTGCTGATAACCAACACAGTTTTCTGCCTCCCTACCTGTAACAGGACGTCATGGATGCACCCTCGCTCAAAGCATTGGCATCTCATCGATTATGTCATCGTCAGGAAAAGGGATAGGCAAGATGTACGTGTAGCAAAGACCATGTGCGGCGCCGAGTGTTGGACAGACCATCGCCTTGTAGTCTCGAAGCTGAATATTCGAATCCAGCCCAAGAGACGCCCCCAAGGCCAGAAGGCTCCAAAACGGCTCAACATCGCTAAGCTGAAAAACATCACCATCAAACAGTCTTTTGTGGAGCTGCTGGAAGATCGTCTGGAATCCGCCTCTCTGGACAGCCAGAATGTGGAGTCTGACTGGAGGACCCTGCGTGAGCTGATCTATAGTACAGCTTCAGAGACCCTGGGACCCATGACCAGAAAGCACAGAGACTGGTTTGATGAAAACTGTGATGAAATCAAGCAGCTTCTGGATGAGAAACGCCGTCTGCATCAAGCCTACCTGAGCAACCCAAAGTCCACATCAAAAAAGGATGTGCACAATGCCATCCGCAGGACTGTTAGCAAAAGTTACGCCAGATGCAGATACGTGGCTGAGTGACAAAGCTGATGAGATCCAAGGATATGCTGACAGGCACGATATGAAGAGGTTCTATTATGCCTTAAACGAAGTCTACGGCCCCACATCCTCAGGATGAAAATTCTCGAACGATGGGCTGAACACTTCAATAGTGTCTTAAATCGCCCTTCCTCCATAAATGATGAAGCCATAGACCGTCTCCCACAAATCCCCACCAATGAAGCACTAGACGATCCACCAACACTTCTTGAGACCCAGAAAGCAATCCGTCTGCTATCCAGTGGCAAAGCACCTGGCTCAGACTCCATACCAGCAGAGGTCTACAAGGATGGAGGCACTGTGCTGACTGAGAAGCTTCATCAGCTGCACTCACTCATGTGGAAAGAAGAGACGATCCCCCAGGATTTCAAAGATGCATCTATCATTCACTTGTACAAGCGAAAGGGGAACCGGCAAGCCTGTGATAACCATCGGGGCATTTCCTTGCTCTCGATTGCAGGCAAGATACTTGCCAGGATCCTACTAAACCGCCTCACAGCACACCTTGACCAAGAGGGCCTGAGAGCCAATGTGGATTTCGGAAAGAGCGCGGAACCACCGACATGGTGTTTGCTGCAAGGCAGCTGCAAGAGAAATGTCAGGAGCAAAATGCTGATCTGTTCTCCACCTATGTCGACCTCACTAAGGCCTTCGACACCGTGAGTAGAGAGGGACTGTGGAAGATCATGGCCAAGTACGGATGCCCTCGGAAATTTATTTCCTTGGTCAGCTAATTCCATGAAGGCATGCAGGCTCGAGTCCAGGACAATGGCGAAACATCTGCTCCTTTTGCTGTCACAAACGGTGTCAAGCAAGGCTGCGTCCTGGCTCCAACGCTGTTCAGCCTCATGTTCTCTGCAATGCTTACTGATGCCTTCAGAGATGGCGATGTTGGAATCGGCCTAAAGCACCGAACAGATGGCAAGCTGTTTAACCTCAGAAGGCTTCAAGCAAAAACGAAGGTCATGACAGACATCATCAGAGACTTTTTGTTTGCTGATGATTGTGCCCTCAACGCTGGATCTGAAGCTGACATGCAACTCAGCGTCGACAAGTTTGCCCCTGCCAGCAGGAACTTCAGCCTTACCATCAGCATGAGGAAAACTGAAGTTCTCCATCAGCCAGCCCCAGGGAAACCCTACGTTGAGCCCAACATCACAGTCAACGGTCAGAGACTCAGTGCGGTGGAGCGGTTCACATACCTTGGCAGCACACTGTCACGAAATGCGACCATCGACGATGAAGTGAACGTCAGGATTGCAAGAGCAAGCGCAACTTTTGGTAGACTCAATGCAAATGTCTGGAACAGAAGAGGCATTAGTCTTGAGACCAAGCTAAAGGTCTACAGAGCAGTAGTTCTCCCCACACTACTGTACGCCTGCGAAACTTGGACAGTGTACCAACGACATGCCAAGAAGCTGAACCACTTCCACACAACATGCCTCAGGAAGCTACTGAACATCAAGTGGCAAGACAGGACCCCAGACACAGAGGTGCTCGCAAAAGCCACCCTTCCCAGCATCTTCACCATCCTGATGCAGTCCCAGCTTCGCTGGGCTGGACATGCCAGACATCGGCTGCCCAAAAGGCTCTTCTATGGCGAGCTGCAACAAGGGAAGAGATCACACGGAGGTCAGAAGAAGCGCTTCAGAGATACTCTGAAAGTCTCTCTGAAAGCGATTGATATCAACCCTGACTCCTGGGAGGAATCTGCAGTGGACCGTGACAAATGGCGCGCTGCTGTGCACAAAGGCGCCAAGTTGTGCGAGACCAACAGGACTGCTGCAGCTGTTGAGAAGAGGCAGGCCAGAAAGTCACGGGCAAACAAGCTCCCTGACAATGATATGCCTGTCTTTGTCTGCCC
>NC_134887.1:21200242-21210242 GCF_041734735.1 Babylonia areolata
TGCAGAGAACGGCCAGGTGACTCAGGCTGTGGGTGTGAGCAGAGAACGGCCAGGTAACTCAGTCTGTTAGGTGTGTGCAGAGAACGGCCAGGTGACTCAGGCTGTGGGTGTGTGCAGAGAACGGGCAGGTGACTCAGGCTGTGGGTGTGTGCAGAGAACGGCCAGGTGACTCAGGCTGTGGGTGTGTGCAGAGAACGGCCAGGTGACTCAGGCTGTGGGTGTGTGCAGAGAACGGCCAGGTGACTCAGGCTGTGGGTGTGTGCAGAGAACGGCCAGGTGACTCAGGCTGTGGGTGTGAGCAGAGAACGGCCAGGTGACTCAGGCGGAGTGGGTGACTCGCTGGACGTGTGTCTACGGCGACACGGGGGACTTCGCTCGCTACAAGTGGGACCTGGTGTCACAGGGAGCCACCGCCATCCGACGCGGGGCCTTCAACGGCACTGTGTTTGGTGAGTGCGGGATGGTGATGATGGTGATGGTGATGTGTTATGTTGGATGTTGATGATGAGAATGATGATGGTGATGATGGTGATGGTGTGTTGGATTGTGATGGTGGGATGATAATGGTGGTGGTGTTATGTTGGATGGTGATGATGGTGGTGATGTTGATGTTGATGGTGATGGAAATGGTGATGATGGTGGTGGTGATGGTGATGATGGTGATCGTGATGGTGATGATGGTGGTGGTGATGATGATGATGATGATGATGATGATGGTGGTGGTGATGGTGATGATGATGGTGATAGTGATGGTGATGATGATGGTGGTGGTTACGGTGATGGCGATGGTGATGGTAATAGTGATGGTGTTGATGGTGGTGGTGGTGGTGATGGTGATGATGGTGGTGGTGGTGATGGTGATGATGGTGGTGGTGGTGATGGTGATGATGGTGGTGGTGGTGATGGTGATGATGATGGTGGTGGTGGTAATGATGATGATGTGTAGGGCGGTGATGATGACGATGTTGATGATTGTGGTGATGATGGTGATAATGATGATGGTGGTGGTGGTGATGATGATGATGTGTACGGTGGTGATGGTGACGATGTTGATGATGATAGTGATGGTGATAATAATGATGGTGGTGTTGGTGTGTAGGATGGTGATGATGATGATGGTGGTGGTGGTGGTGGTGGTGGTAATGGTGATGTGTAGGGTGGTGGTGATGATGATGGTGTTGGTGTGTAAGATGGTGATGATGATGATGTTGTTATGTAGGATGTTGATGATGAGAATGATGGTGGTGATGGTGATGATGGTGGTGGTGGTGGTGATGATGATGATGTGTAGGGCGGTGATGATGACGATGTTGATGATGATGATGTTGTTATGTAGGATGTTGATGATGAGAATGATGATGGTGATGGTGATGATGATGGTGACGGTGATGATGATGGTGATGGTGATGATGTGTAGCATGGTGATGATGATGTGTGGTTCGTCCGTCGGGATCGACGAGGACCATCTAGTCATCCTGGGGGTGGGTGGGTTGGGCTCTGTGGGTGCGCAGATGACTGGTCAGGCCAATCCGCGCCCGGAAGGTTCTGACGCAGTGTGGACAGGGGATGGTGGCGGGTGTCAGGGACTTGCTGGCACTGCTTTTCCTGGCCTGTCTGCGTTGCTTTGCTGCAGCGATCCTGTTGGTCTCGCAGGATTTGGCGCCTTTGTGGACAGCTGAACGCCACTTTGGTCTGTCCATTGCATTCAGCTCCCATGTGTCGTGGCTGATGTTGAAGGCCTTCAGAGAAGCTTTCAGAGTGTCTCTGAAGTGCTTCCTTTGGCCTCCATGGGAGCGCTTGCCATGTTGGAGTTCGCCGTACAGCAGTTTCTTGGGGAGCCGGTGGTCTGGCATGCGAACTACATGGCCTGCCCAGCGCAGCTGGGCCTGCAACAAGATGGTGTAGATGCTGGGCAAGTTTGCACGAGTGAGCACCTCTGTGTCAGGGATCTTCTCTTGCCACTTTATGCCGAGAAGTTTTCTGAGGCTGGTGGCGTGGAAGTGGTTCAGCTTTTTGGCGTGGCGTTTGTAGACCGTCCATGATTCACATCCATAGAACAGTGTCGTGAGAACTATGGCCTTGTATACTTTGAGCTTCGTCTCCAGGGTGATGCCTCTCCTGTTCCAAACGTTCTTATTGAGTCTGCCGAAGGCAGCGCTGGCTTTGGCAAGTCTGGCATTCACCTCGTCGTTGATGACAACTGTGCGAGAGAGTGTACTGCCCAGGTATGTGAACTTGTCCACCGCGTTCAGTCGTTGCCGGTTGATGAAGATGTTTGGTTCAACGTAAGGCTTTCCTGGAGCTGGCTGGTGCATCACCTCAGTCTTCTTTGTGCTGATTGTGAGGCCAAAGTTGTCACAGGCAGCAGAGAACTTGTCGACGCTGTGTTGCATGTCAGCTTCGGAGGCAGCAATGAGAGCGCAGTTATCAGCAAACAGGAAGTCGTTGACGGTGTCTGTCCTCACCTTCGATTTTGCTTGAAGCCTCCTGAGGTTGAAGAGTGAGCCATCTGTGCGGTACCTGATGCCAGTGCCTACGTCAGCGTCTCTGAAGGCATCTGTCAGCATGGCTGAAAACATGAGACTGAACAGGGTGGGGGCAAGAACACACCCTTGCTTGACTCCCTTGGAGACAGGGAATGGTTCTGAAGTCTCTCCGTTGTCTTGGACTCGGGCCAGCATCCCATCGTGTAGTTGCCGTATGATGGTGACGAACTTTCTGGAACATCCGTACTTCGTCATGATTCTCCAAAAGCCATCTCTGCTAACAGTATCGAAGGCCTTGGTCAGATCGACATAGGTGGAGTAAAGGTCGGCGTTCTGTTCCTGACACTTCTCCTGGAGCTGCCTGGCAGCAAACACCATGTCGATAGTCCCGCGTTCTTTCCGGAAGCCACACTGGCTCTCTGATAGGAGACCGTGCTCAAGGTGCGCTATGAGACGGTTGAGTAGCACTCTTGCCAGAGTCTTGCCTGCAACAGACAGCAGGGATATTCCACGATGGTTGTCACAGGCCTGACGATTTCCTTTGCGCTTGTACAGGTGTATGATGGAAGCGTCTTTGAAGTCCTGTGGAACTGCCTCATGCAGCCAGATGAGCTGGAACAGCTGATGAAGCTTCTCAGTCAGCGCTATACCACTTTCTTTGTATACCTCAGCTGGAATGGAGTCTGAGCCAGGGGCTTTGCCACTGGATAGCAGACGGATAGCTTTGTGGGTCTCCTCCAAAGTAGGAATGGCATCCAACGATTCACTGACTGGCACCTGGGGGAGTCGGTCGATGGCTTCATCATTGATGGTGGAAGGGCGGTTCAGTACGCTGTCAAAGTGTTCAGCCCATCTGTCAAGGATCCCGTCCTTGTCAGTGATGAGGGTAGAACCATCAGCACTGAGGAGTGGAGCAGATCCAGAGGTGGTGGGACCGTAGACTTCTTTCAGGCCGTTATAGAAGTTCTTCATGTCGTTCCTGTCTGCAAAGCCCTGGATCTCATCAGCTTTGTTGCTCAACCAGGAATCCTGCATCTGCCGCAGCTTTAGCTGGATGGTGCTGCGTGCGCTCTTCAGTACGTCTTTCTTTGACTGTGACTTGGGATCTTCAATGTGGGCTCTGTAGGCTTGGCGTTTGTCTTCCAGCAGCTGCTTGATCTCAGTGCAGTTCTCATCAAACCAGTCTTTGTGCTTCCTGGCAGAAGGCCCCAGGCACTCCATGCCAGTGTTGTCACCGTCTCATGCAGTGCGCCACATGCTGCCTCCACATTCTGGTTGTCCAGCACGGCGGACTCAAGGTGTTCCTCCAGGTTGTCAGCAAAGCTCTGCTTGATGTTGCCTAGCTCCAGCTTGTTGACATTCAGGCGTTTGGGTGCTTTCATGCCCTGAGGCCGTCTCTTGGGCTGGATGCGGAGGTTGAGTTTGGAAACGATAAGACGGTGGTCGGTCCAGCACTCGGCGCCGCACATGGCCCTCGTGACTCGTACGTCCTGCCTGTCCCTCTTCCTGACGATGACAAAGTCGATGAGATGCCAATGCCCAGAGCGAGGATGCATCCATGACGTCCTGTTACGGGTAGGGAGGCAGAAGACGGTGTTTGTGATAAGAAGGTCGTGCTCGGCACATGTCTGGAGAAGTAGTTGACCATTGCTGTTACAGTTGCCAACCCCATGCTTCCCAGTCACGCCTTCCCAGGAGGTGCTGTCACAGCCAACTCTCGCGTTTAAGTCACCAAGAATGATGAGCTTGTCTGGGTTGGGAACAGTAGTGATGACAGCGTTCAGGTCCTTATAGAACTTGTCCTTGATCTCATCCAGGTTGGTCATGGTGGGCGCGTAGGCGCTGACAATGGTGGTAAACTTCTTCCCGTTGCATAAAGGGAGTTTCATCGTCATCAGGCGATCGTTCACTCCTTTCGGGGGGCCAGCCAGCTTGCCAACGAGGGTTGTCTTTACTGCAAAGCCAACTCCAGCCTCACGTCTCTCTTCAGGTCCGCGACCACTCCAAAAGAAGGTGTAGCCTGCGCCTCGCTCACAGAGTTCGCCTTCTTCTGCCAGTCTGGTCTCACTTAAGGCAGCGATGTCGATGTTGTACTTGGCTAGTTCACTCGCAATGAGTGCTGTGCGTCTCTATGGTCTGTCTGAGTCGCCTCTGTCCAGAAGCGTACGCACGTTCCATGTGGCAATGGTCAATGGGGTGCTCCTTGTTTTCTTCTTTCTTTCCTTTGTGTCGATCGCTTGAGTAGGGTCCCCGTCAGCCGCGGTATGCTGACTAGGGTGGTGGGGAGCACCTTTTCTAGCCCCTTCCTCATGCCATGGAGGTGAGCAGTGCTGTCCTGATGAGGGCTGCTCAGTCACTCAGGGGGCTGCCGATCTCCACCGCTGCTCCAGTCGGTGAAAAACGACCCTATGGCCTGAGCCGCCTGTGTGCAGGTCCGCGGCTACGACTGCCAGTGTAACCACACCTGTCGCTTCGTCGCTCGCCTGTCGCCACAGGGATTGGGGAAAATGATGGTATGGGATGAAGGATGACTGATGACTTGCGCGATGACTTTGTTTATAGTGAGGAGGAGTTGCGCACCGTCGACCTCACTCTCTTGTCCGAGACCGTCTGTATTCAGTGGCAAGACGAGGTCAAGACGACTGGAGATGGAAACGGATGCAGTGGATGACCAGGATGTCCTATGTGCCTCATCCTGCCCTCAGCACTCTGCTGCAACCCTCAGCACTCCACAGTGCTCTGCTGAACCATGAAGGTTTCTTCCGCAGAGTCCGCCGGATCCAGTCTTCACATGCTTGGGAAGACAAGCTCTAACTCACCGAGGGTTTGAGGCCCGTCGGCTACCCTCACCTAGTTTAGCCAGCCTGTCAAAGCCGTTCCCCGGGGGTTGGGCGCTGCTGCATGCTAGCAGCTTCTAGGACCCATAGGTGAGAGCTGGGTGCCGGTGGGGACCAATAGAGGACGAACCACTCCCGGAAGAGCGTGACAACCCCCCCCCTCCTCTAGAGGTACTACCCCTCCCGTGCACCCCCTAACCCCCGGTGATGATGATAATGATTATGTGAAGGAGGAGGAGGAAGAGGATGTGTATGCTAATAATTGCTGACACTACCACTTCTTGGTAGTCCGTCGGGAGCCGACGGTGATGAGGTCTGTGAACTGAGCGAGGACAGAGCACGTGACTCCACAGCCCAGAGCTGGAAGCACACAGGCACCCACAGGTGTCGCACTACCACTTCTACTGCTGCTGTTACTTCTGACAGCAACTATGTGCAGCAACAACAACAACAACCACTAGAGAACTATACAACAACAACAACAACCACTAGAGAACTATACAACAACACCAACAGCAACAACAACCACTAGAGAACTATACAACAACACCAACAGCAACAACAACCACTAGAGAACTATACAACAACACCAATAGCAACAGCAACAACAACTACTACTACTACTGATGTTGATGGTGATGATGGTGGTGGTGGCACTGGTGCTGCTGATGATGATGACGACGCCGATATTAATGAGAAAAACAACAACAACAACAACAACAACAACATAAGATAAAATAAGATAAGATAAGAATAACTTTATTATCTCCAACTGGAGAAATTTGGTCAGGTGCATTATCACAACATAGACAAGTAAACAACATGGGGACCATAACTGTAAAAGTCAACAACAGCTTTTACGAATTTTATGAAGATACAAATGTAAAAAATATCACATACATCGTTTCATACATACATCCACACACTGCAGGTAATAACTAGTATTCTTAATGTAAAAACAGAAAGAATTAAGAAACATCATTTGAATATATTTATAAACATAGCCTACTATACTGCACATTGATTATAATAGACAGATAAGATAAGAATAAAGATGAATTGCGGAAAACCACAACCAGATAATCAGCCCACACCCGCACCACCACCACCCCCCACCCCACACACAGGATTACTTGATTAAACAAGAGTAATGAACACATGTTCTCAAATAAAAGCATTTCACATATTCGCTTTTAAAAACATTGCAATTAATTATTACATCGTAATTATTAAACAGAAATATATTTAGAATGTGGACGTTAGCATTAGACATATTCCATTGTACATTCATCCTGCATATTGCACATTATTCCTCCTACATATTGCACATTCATTTCAGTATGAAACCAAAGAGACAACCGTCATCGAAAAATTAAGACGCAGAAGAAACAAAAGAACGGCACTGAACAGGATGCAAACTATTCAGCCCCCATGGTGGAACACCGACACAGAGAGAGCCTGGATAGAAAAAATTGCGGCTGTCAAACTTTGGCAAAAAGAAAAAACAAAACCATCTCCGGACAAAGATATTGAAACAAAAATGAAAGAAAAAACTGAACAGTTTGAAGTCATTGCTCAAGAGGCCAAAAATGACAAGTGGAAACAGTTTTGCGAGGCACTCAGTTATGACACAACACTGACAGAGTTCTGGCAATTTTATCGTCGCATGGAAGGAAAAACGTGCACAACAACAACCCCAGACATGTTAGACACTGACGGAACCAAGCTTAAGACAAATGAAGAAAAAGGATCTGCCTTGCTCAAACGTTTCATACAACAGAGTGATCAAAGAAACTTCACCTTCACCTTCACCTTCACCTCTCCCGTAGTCTGGGTTCAGACCGTTGGGGCACCGCTGCTGACCTGGCCACCACTCCTCTCCACTCTTCACGGTTTTCTGATTTCCTCAGGGCGTCACCGAGCGTCAAGCCTGTCCACCCCCGGATGTTGTCTTCCCATCTCTTCTTCTGCCGTCCTCTCCTTCTGCCTCCTTGTACGGTGCCTTGCAGGAACGTTTTGGCAAGACCAGATGATCGGGAGATGTGTCCATACCATCTAAGTTTGCGTTTTTTCACTATGGACAGAAGGTCTTCGTAGGGTCCAATACTTTGCTGGATTCTGTTCTTCACTTCCGTGTTAGTGATGTGGTCTCTGTAGGAGATGCCAAGTAGTCTACGAAAGCATCTCATCTCGACAGCTTGGATTCTTCTCTCGATGTCTGCAGTCAGGGTCCAAGTCTCGCAGGCGTAGAGCAATATTGATATAACCAGGGAACGCATCAGTCTGATTTTTGAGCTGAGAGCGATGTTTTTGTTGTTCCAGATGGTGTTCAGCTTGTTGAGTGCCGTTGTTGTTTGGGCAATTCTCGAGAGTACTTCTGGTTTAGATCCTTCATCTGACACGATTGCTCCCAGATATTTGAAGCTGTGGACTGTTTTAAGCTTTTCGTCGTTGACTTTGATGTCAATGCTGATGCCGTTGGTGTTGTTAGTCATCAGTTTGGTTTTCTTCGCACTGATTTGCATTCCATACGATGTGGAGGCTTTGTCTAGATGTTTGACCAGGCTTGCCAGTTCTTCTTCTTTTCCAGCCAGTCCATCAATGTCGTCGGCAAAACGTAGGTTTGTGATTGTTCTGCCGCCTATGCTGACTGTTCCTACATGCTCTTCCAGTGCGTCAGTCATTATTCTTTCTAAGAAGATGTTGAAGAGTGTTGGGGAGAGTAGACAGCCTTGTCTCACTCCGACTGTGGTTCTGAACCAGTCCCCGATGCTATTGTTGAGGTAGACGGCGCTGGTGGCTTTGTCATAGAGGTGCTGTATCAGTCTGATCAGGTTGGCGTTGATGTTGTACAGATTCATGGTAGCCCACAAAGCTGCATGCCAGACCCTGTCAAATGCCTTCTTAAAATCAATGAAGACATGGTAGAGGTCTTGTTGGTGTTGATGGTACCTCTCACATAGCAACCTCAAGTTGAAGATTTGTTCAGTTGTGCTCCTTCCTGGTCTGAAACCTGCCTGTTCTTCAGCAATGATGTTTTCTGCTTGTGGTTTCAGTCTGTTAAGATGAGAAAAAGAAATATATTGAGGAGTTAAACCAAACCCTTATGCAGACTGGACCAGATGATGACTTGACAATGGATGATCTAAACGAGGCAATAGCTAAATGCAAGAAAGAATCGGCTCCTGGCCCAGACAAAGTTCGCTACTCAGACATCAAGGAGCTATCGGAAGAAGACAGAAGCAAACTTTTCAATCTATATCAAAACAGTTTCCACAATGGACAGGTGCCGGAGGACTGGACACACAGCTTCTTAAAACCCATACCAAAACCAGGAAAGGACCATCGTCAGGTAAGCGGCTACCGGATCCTAACCATGCAAAACATTGCTGGAAAGCTCATGGAACGCATGATAGCCAGGAAACTTGCAAGGGATCTTGAACACAGGCACATTCTCCCTTCAAATCAAGGTGGTTACAGAACAGGCAAGTCCACATGGGAAAATGCAGCTGCTTTTGCATATGAGGTGTATGAAGGATTTCAAAGAAAAGAAGAAACACTAGCAGTAGCAATTGACCTTGAAGATGCCTACAATAAAGTTCAGTTTGCGCACCTCATGGAGCTGCTACTAAGTTATGGAGTAAGTTTGACACTGACAAGATGGATAGCAGCAGCGCTTCAGGAAAGAACCGTCGTCCTACGCCTCAGAGATTGGATGTCTGCACCTTCTAAACTATCCATGGGACTGCCACAAGGGTCTCCGCTCTCTCCTGTCCTCTACAATGTCTACACGAAGGGCCTTGCAGACTTAAACAACAATGGAATTGCTCGGGTGCTTACCCTTGCGGATGATGGCCTGGTCTTCAAAACTTCGAAAGATGCTCAGGAGAGAACTAAAGCCGTCCAGAAACAACTAAACAATATTGCTCAATGGTGCAAAGACACAGGATCTTCCATCAATCCAGCGAAAGCCCAAACGTTGCTGTGCACCCTCAACAACAAAACCGCGAGCAAATCACCACCTTCTGTGTCCTTCGATGGGATTCAAATTGAGAAAACTGAATGCCTACGCTACCTAGGAATACACTTCGACAGGATGCTGACCTTCAGAAAACATACGGAAAATACTGTTCTCAAATGCAAAAAAGGGCCTTTCAGTCTTAAAAGCAATGGCAACCAAAGGAATTGAACAACGCCACCTCTTCCTGCTATACCAATCACTCGTCCTAAGTGTGATCGACTACGGACTTGGGCTAACAACACCGTCTGAAAGCAACCTCCTAAAATTAGAAAGAGTACAAAATGAAGCTATGAGGCTGATCCTTGGAACAACAAAAGACACGCCCACAGAAACCATGCGATACCTGCTTGACCTTCCTTCAGTGCAGGCCAGAAACAAGTTAGAACAGGTCAAGACCTACTTCAAAGCATTAGAAAACCCTCAAAACCCACTGCATGACGCAGTCAAAGAAAAAGGCAGCCGTCTAGGACGAGGAAGATCATGGATGGGGCAAGCAGAAGACACAATCCAGCTAGTATGCCGACTACAAGACCTGAAAGAAACAAAAGAATGGAAGAAAACCCCCGAAAACCTCAACCATCTATTCAACACAGTCATTTCACCCACTCTAGGAAGACATTGTCGGGAATGGCCAGAGGGCAAAACTGATGCGGAAG